>NW_017256039.1:21373-28649 GCF_001594055.1 Mycetomoellerius zeteki
TGTATATATATATAATAAAATAGAGTTATAATTTCTTACTAAGTTGTTGATTCAACGTCAAATCAATGTCGATATTAGTTTTTCATTGATTCGACGTCGAATCAACTATGTCAATTACAGGAATATCGATTTTATATCGACTCAACCCGTTGTCAACCGCATCGACGTTGAATCAACTTTGATTCAACTCTACATTTCTGACTGGGATGTTCAAAAGCGTATGGAAAGCAGATTGAATGATAAAAAGTCGCACAAAGCTATTGATGGAAAAGGAATAGGAAAATTAACAAATAAATCAATTAAAGATCTATTTATTATGGATTAGCAATACGATGGAATACAGAGTCTTTACAGGACATGAAAAATGCAGTATCATAAAATATCAACCGACAAACAGTCCATGCATTCTCATTGTCCACCGGGGTCAGATTCTTGGTCTTACAGTTGGCGCGTTGCGGAGGCTAATGACACAATTCAAGATTATCATCACGATCCACATCTGACTTCTAAAGTACAATCTGCCATTTACAAGATTTATGAAGATAATCTCTTTCTGACTAATTTGTTAACGCGATGTCTCGATGGACATACACAAAATAATAACGAAAGTTACGGAGTTCTCTGGCACTACGCGCCGAAACACAATTTTTGTGGACCAAAAATTATATCTGTCGCAGCATTTTTGGCAATGTCTACATTTAACGACGGTTTTATAAGTTTATTAAAAATAATGAACATTCTAGGGATCCGTTTTGGATAAATAGCAAAAATATTTGCCGATGAAAAGGACAGACAGCGCATAAGCAAAGCAAATCGTCGTATGTCAGAATCCTCAAGAGAAGTCAGAATAGCTCGGCGATTGGAGAGATTAATGGAAAATGAATTTTATGAAGAGGAAGAAGGATTATTGTATGGCTCTGGTATTGCAGAATAATCGTAAGTGCATTAAAAAACTTGTTATATGTAGAAAAAATCAAATCAAAACTTTAAACGTGTTTTTCTCAAAATCACATTTTTCGACCTGACGGAACTGATAACTCAAAAATGGATTAAGATATTGATTTCATTTTTTTTTCCTCTTGATCCTAATACTTTTGCGCATGGCACGAACTAGAATCATGATTTTACAACAAATATTCGATTTATTATTCATAAAAAAGTAACAAATTTTTAGGAAAAAAAATTAATTATTATGTATCCGAAACATCGACGTTTCTCTTAAACGCATCGTAACATGTTACCGATCTGACAGTATATATATATATAGACAGTATATAAAGTTTTTTTCATTCATTCGTAAGCTTCAGTTACGAGCGTTAAGGCATGGACAAAGTAAAAAAATATATACGTTGAAAATCGATCGAGCACAAGGGGCATCGTCTCTTGTCACCAAGTCCACCAAGTCCCTCACCATCGAAGGAAAAAGCTAGATATTCGGAATATCCTGGGAAAAAGCATCATCAAAGGAAAAAGTTAGATATTGGGAATATCCTGGGAAAAAGCATCATCGTCATCATTAACGTCATCAAAATATAAACCATAATGTATGTACGTATGTACGTATAAACTCGCGAACAAAGGAAATACGTAGACGTTATAAAACGTGTTGCGACACGTTCGCAATTCTTGGAAATAAGGAGGGACTATCCCCTCTTCGATTTCAGACTATGTATATACATCACAATTTACGTGGATGCGATTAGTCTTGCGATATCCGCTTGTAAGAACGATTAAAAAATGTTCTCCACCAAAGAAAGCAGCGCATCGTACGACGCGAAGAAGGAATGTAACGCGTAAATTTCAACATTCTATACAAAAAAAAACATTTTTCAACATTATTTACAACGTAATTGCATTACACAGCATGAAGCGTCACGCGATGCGTTTACTGAACAGACGTTATGACTTGACGGCTACAAGTATTTGGAAATTGGCATCAACGTTGGTCCACCGAGTTACGTGGAAATCGCCCTGGGAGATCATCGCGGACACGAACTGTCGCTGTCTCTCGAAACGTGGAAAGGCTTCTACGAGCAGCGATGGAATATCTACAAAATGTTTCGAAATGAATACAAGGACAATTTTATAAGCGTTGGACCGCTAACGATCAGAGTTTGCGCTGAGCGACGTTACGCTTGTACGTTTCGATTCTTCATCCGTACGCATAACGATGATCGAAACGACACTACATCCTATGTTTGAGTTTGACGGGTGCATCGATGTAACGTTCGAACGATTAGCCAGACTCATCGATACGGTCGATGTCAAGTATACACGATTTTCCGATATCTTGTTCGAGAACGCTATACACGACAGCGACATCTTCAACGGGCATCAACTCGTCGATTGCGAGTTATTATTATAGCTTTAGTTTTTAATGCATATGAAAAAAAAATGATGTAATAAGATGTGAATAAAAAAATTTTCGTTCACATTACTATGTACGTTCTTTCTTCATTTCCCATCTATTCTATCCTATGCCTCGATGCATTATCGCATTCCGTTTAGATAAACAGCATCAATCGGCGCTTCTCTTATCTTGTCGCGAATCATATATGCGAAGAAACCTTCCCAGCGATATAGAACTATAAGTAAAACAATATTTATTTAGAATTGTCTGATCCGTAGCAGCAAAAATTTACAACATCAACGCGTGACACTAAAACTATAAACCAAAAACGAGAAAATTCTGTCCAGATATTGATTAGTTAATAGATACAGTCTGGACGCGGATCGGCGATACATGACAATAAGCACGTTTTAAACTCATAAACTCGATCTAAGTATCAAGGGACGTTTTCTCGTCGACAACAGGAAGTTAGTAAAAACACCTTCGGTTTGAATCGTTTTTATGAGTTGAAAATGTGCTTATTGTCACGTATCATCTGTAAAAAAATATCCTTGGTAGCTTCGCTATAGCGACGAATGCTTCTCAGCGTCAGTCTGTGAACTAGATCAGCACAGTCTAGAGTTAAATGTGTGACGGAAAAGTTTCAGCTCAAAGTTCCAGTTAATTATTCTAGAAAATAAGCAACATACGAAAACAAATCCATATTAGTAACGAGTATCCCGTAGACGGAGTATTTTTTGTATTTTTTTAGATTTTTTCTTGATATATGTATATATTTTCATTTTTTTTTATATTATTTGTATATTATTATTTATATATTAACATTTTTTGTTTTTTTCAAGTACCTCATGATCGACAACCATTGCGTAGAATGGGTGTCTCTAAAAAATGAGTTAGGGGTGCAGATTATCCCCCTTTGGTAAGTTTAATATTTATTAAAAATAAAGTATATTAATAAAATATTTTTTAAATTATTTATTTTGTATTAATATACACAATTCTTTTTTTGCAGCCTGTTTCGCAGAGCGATATTAATATAAGGGGATTCACGAACCATGCACATAGGCGATCTGTGAGACTCCAACGACGATGGGCCAGGGACGAGCGCGTATGGAGTGATGTATTGAGGAACGAGGACCTAAATTTATTAGAACTATTTGGCCTCCGACTCTACATTAGATCGATGTAGATTCGAAATTGTAAGTATTATAATTTTTATATTATAAATATGTGAAACTTCTTTTATATGCATATTAATGTAATGCTTTTTTGTTTTAACAGAAAATGCTGCCTGCCGCTCTTGGGAATCTATTTTATACATATTTTTAAAATTTTTTATATATAATATTAATATTAAAAATTTTTTTTAAATATAATTTAAATCTCTATAAGAATGTGAGTACTCAGATTGAATTTTAAATAGTTAATGCGGTAGCGCCTGCAGCATTAGGACTTCCTACGCTCATAAAGTTGAATTTATTAAGAAGAATTGATACAGTCAATATAACTATAATAACAACATGAAACAATTTATTCAAAGGTCGGGACGCATTTCCAACTATGAATATGACACAAAAATAAAACATAATATAGATTATATAGAGCCGTGTAGAAAAGTTCCCTTTAAACTTAAAAACCAACTGCAGCAAGAACTCCAGAGAATGGAAAACAAAGGAATTATCGAGAAAGTATATGAGACTACTGATTAGTTTAACACATAGTAGGACTCTTTATATGAAAAATAAATACAAAACAATAACAAAAAGACAAATTAAGAGTCAATACATTAAAAATATAGTTTGAAAAATTGGTGAAAGCATAAAAATTAAGTTAGATTACGTCAGAATATAAATATAACATTTAATTAAATAACCGATAAATAAGAGCCCTATACGGTCGAAGCTAGATCTTAAAATGCTTTAAATAATTCAATCTTGAATCACTAAATATGATATATATGTACTTTGATATACCACAATTGTAGTTTAACGTACTGTGCACAGAAATATTTCCGGACTAAACACAAATTAAACCACTATAGTAAATTTCGCGAATTAAATTAAATTCTAATTTCGATGCTCAATCAGGTATCATACCATATTTCAAAGATATTAATATGCTAAAAAACTATAATTAAACTTATTGCGAAAAATATTACCTCGGCCGGGAGTCGAACACGAATCTCTTGTATTTCGTACGAGCGTCCTGAGCCATTAGACCACCGAGGCCTTAGCAATATTCTTCGCAATAATCGGTATATATAGGAGAACAACGTCATATTCGGGGCGACGAATAAATAATAATATCATTTTTCAGACCGTGTATGTGAGAAACACAACCGATAAATAAGAGCCCTATATGGTCGAAGCTAGATCTTAAAATGCTTTAAATAATTCAATCTTGAATCACTAAATATGATATATATGTACGTTAGACTACAATTGTGGTATATATGTCAAAGTACATATATATCATATTTAGTGATTCAAGATTGAATTATTTAAAGCATTTTAAGATCTAGCTTCGACCGTATAGGGCTCTTATTTATCGGTTGTGTTTCTCACATACACGGTCTGAAAAATGATATTATTATTTAATTAAATAAGTTAAGTATCAAATAAATAACAGAAAATTCTAACAAATTTCGGCTACACGATTGAGTCCTCTTCAGATACAATTTTACATAGATTCAATATACAATAAGTTACAAAAAAAACGCATATTAAAAATATTCGAATGTAAAACTCTAAGCAGATCACACGCCATTCGTTAACCGTGTCTCTTGAATATCTAAATACAATATGAAGTCTTATTATAAAATATGAACATATAAATTCTAACAAATAAAAACTTACCAAAAACCATGTGTAAATTACTTTAAAATTTCTCGGAGAAAAACGGTTGTGTGTGGTATAAGCCATTCGTAGGCACAAAGAGAACATAGCGCTACAATTAAAATATACTATCTCATCCATAAGATCGTCGATACAGATCGACACATACTGAGAAAGGAGACGGATTGTCAGTAACAAACTACTGATTAGATTAATGCACTCGTATTAGTAACTAAAAAGAACGGAGGTCTTAGGCCGGTACTCATAGTCAGATCTTATATTCAAGATCTTCTTAAGTATAGTCTTAAGAAGTCACAAACTAATCAGAGAGCCATATTAACGTCTTAAGACATTACTTAAGACAGTCTTGAAATAAGAACGGACTATGAATACCTTAGAGTCTGTTTAGATCCGCACTATTTAAATCAAGCCATTCAAAGAAAATATCACTATATTCCGACATTTGAAAACTTATGTTCCAAAATGGCGGGAGCACGTGTATTTAGTACTCTAGATGCGGACAGAGCATTCTGGCAAATTAAATTAATGGAAAATAGCTCCAAACTCACAATTTTTAATACGCCTCTTGGTAAATATAAATTCCTGCGTCTTCCATACGGAATTTCTTCTGCCCCAGAAGTATTTCATAAGTGCTTCCAGGACATCTTTTCAAATATTGAAGGAGTGGAGGTATATCTGGACGATATAATAGTGTATGGGAAAAATGAAACAAAGCATAACAAACGACTCATAGAGGTACTCAATCGAGCTCAACAGCGAGGTGTTAAATTTAATCTCACAAAATAGGCTTATCGGAAATTAAATATATGGGCTACATTTTTTCTAATGCGGACATTAGGCCAGATCCTGATAAAATAGCCACTATACTATCAATGAAACAACTGTCTAAAGTTAAAGAGCTGGAAACGTTTCTAGGTATGCTCACATATTTGGAAAGATTTATTCCAATTTTGTCACAAAAAACTACGAAGCTACGAAATCTTACTAAAAAGAATTCCGTCTGGTTATGGGATCAGAACGCTACTCGTAAACAAGCATTCGATGATTTCAAAAATGGCATAATTACAGCACCAGTCTTGCAATATTTCGATACATGTAAACCAGTTGTTCTTAGTGTAGATGCTTCTCAGTCGGGTCTTGGTGCTGTTCTCCTTCAAGATAATTTACCTGTTGAGTATGCATCGCGTTCATTAAATGGTACTCAGAGAAATTACACACAAATTGAGAAAGAGGCCCTGGCAATTGCATTTGCCTGCAAACGTTTCCACTACTACATATATGACCGACAAGTTGTCGTCGAGAGCGAATCATGAATCGTTAGAAGCGATATTTGCGAAACCTCTGAATAAGTGCAATATAAACCAGGGAAAGAACTATATCTAGCTGATGCACTATCACGAGCACATTTGACAGGCGAAAGCTCACTCTTAGACGAGGAAATACAGGCTCAAGTGTGCATGATTAAAAATAGCTTACCCATAAGGGGATCCTAAAAACGTTTGAAACAACCTAACTTCCGTTGCGCGGACGTAGCTCGTCGGTTAATTCGGTCGGGAACGCGAGAGGTTCGTATCGGAGAAGGAAGGCATTTACAGTAATACTACGCGGGCAAGTAATTACGAAATTAACATTTATTCAATCAAAACGAACATGCACATAATACGTGTAATAATAAACAATAATAGAGAGAATTATGAACGCAAAATTATAATAACGCAAAGCGGAATATGATACACGCGGCAGTTACGAACGCAATACAAAGATAACGCGAATCGGAATATAATACACGCGGCTGGAATATGAACGCAGTACAAAGATAGCGCGAATCGGAGTATAATACACGCGGCTGGAATATGAACGCAGTACAGAGATAACGCGAATCGGAATATGAAACACGCGGCTGGAATATGAACGCAGTACAAAGATAACGCGAATCGGAATATAATACACGCGGCTGGAATATGAACGCAGTGCGATGATAACGCGCACCTGGCGGATTTCGTGTCCGTGCGGTGGCGCGCCCTAGTAATCTCATGGATGAGCGTGATACGCGGATGCTAGCGCGGCGCGG
>NW_017256039.1:28732-32615 GCF_001594055.1 Mycetomoellerius zeteki
TAAAATGTTCGGCCGGCCGCCAGGAACTCCTGATCAGAGGCGGAGAACACTCCACCCTTGTTGTCTTGGCCGGTCAAAACGAGGATCGATAGCGCAAAGTGCGTCGGTCGTCCTGACGTCCGGGAACGCCCGGAGGGAGGCAGAGAACTTCTCTCTACCCTCTGGTCGTCTGTTGATCCGAGTGCACTTACAGGATCCGATCGGTGCTATTTGGAGAACTCTCCAAGAGAGACCAAGAACGCTTGACCCCTCGTTTCTTTTAGTGCCATCGGTTTGCTAGGAGCAGGAGCTGGAGCGGATACGTGGTTGTGAGCTTGATGCCGAGAAAAAGCTGTCGTTGCTAAAAATTCCCGGCTTTTATACCCGAATGTTGCTCCCACTCGTATTGTTCCGGGCGCGTTCGAATCGCTCGAGAATTCCCACCAGCTAGACAAAACGAGTGGGAGACACGCGTTGTGAGTGGGGATCAACGCCGCGAGTTCGGCGGCCCAAAATCGCCGATCGGTGTTCCGGGCGCACGACGACACTGCGATCGGCGGCGTTCGGTCGCTTTCGCGCGTCGTCGGCTGGTACCTGTAAATGATGCTTTGCTTTTAAAATGTTCGGGCGCACCGCCCTCATCGCTGCAATGCAGCGGCGTCCGGCGGTTGTCATGCCAGGTACGATGCATTATCGGAGGTGCATCGTTACACGTTTGTATTACCGGCTAAATCATATAAATTTTGTATAATTTTGTATAAAAAAGAGAAAAAGATACTTTTTTCTCTTTTATAGATTCGAAAATCCTTTTCCAGGATTAAAGTATACGCATTAATACGTGTTTGTGAGATATATACCGAGAATGACCAAAAATTTCGAAATTGATATATTTTTTACCATTACTTACAATTAGTATAACATGCGTTTAAAGCTGTCAAGTCGTGACAACATTTGCTTGATACGAAAGTTTTGCAACCTGTACTTACGAAATAATCACCCACAAACACATAGTTTGCATGAACAAATAACATCGAGTTCTTAGAATTAGACTTATTGTTAGACGCTTTATCGCGACGAATTTGTTATACGAAAATTGAAACGAATGTGCGACTGAATGTATCATAGGTTGCGTGAGATATTGGTATGGTAGTATATAAAGACATGTCGATGCGCTGGAAAAACAGTGACATCTAGTGATTTTGTCGGAGTTCGAGCTTCGCTTTAGGATCCTCATAAGTGATCCGCAGTACAAACGTTTTATATATGAAACGTTGAACGATACTAATCTACAACTACTCAGGGAGTATATAGAGAATGGGTGGCCCATAGATAAATGTTCAATTCCAGATTCCGTAAGAACGTACATAACATATAAGAATGAACTGTTTATAATATTGGTTTTATCTATAAAAGTATGTGCGTAGTGGTTCTCTCCAATCTAAGACAAGAAATGCTAAAAAGAATACATCATAATCACTTCGACATAGACAAATGTAAGGTGTGCTCGTGAAATATCATTTTGGCCTGATACGTCCAAACAAAATTACTGATACAAAACTGCGAGACTTATCTACGTTACCAAAGAGCTCAGAGCAAAGAAACGTTCGTAGTAAGAGACATTCCGCAGGGTTCATGACAAGTCATAGGCGTAGATTTGTTTTATTATGCTGGCTGTGAGTATCTATTGGCTGTAGATTATTTTAGTAAGTATGTGGAAATTGCGAAACTTAGTGACTCTATTAGCAGTACAGTTATCACACATCTTAAATCGATATTGGCGAAATTTGACATATCCAGTTTTATATACTCGGACAACGATCCGCAATTTCAAAATTCGTATTTCTGAGAATTCGTATCCAAATGGAACTTTAAACACAGAACGTCAAGTCCGAGATACCCGCAGTCTAATGGCTTAGCAGAACGGTTCGTCGGTATAGTCAAGCAGATGTTAAAAAAATGTGAAAGTGATGGGAAAAACATTTACCTAGCTCTATTTGAATACAGGAACACTCCTGTAAGTGACAAAATTCCCTCTCCAACAGAATTAATGTTTGGTAGGAAAATTAGAGGTATTTTGTCCACCTCATGCTTAAGGATTCTTGTGAACAACTGCTTGACGAACGACGGAGAATTCAGATGAAACATTATAATAGATTTACCAAAGATCTAGATTCTCTAAAATCTGGCAAACAAATCCTAGTTAAGAAAGATATGTGCATTACCTGCAGAAGTTGTTGATATTTGTGATAGACCTAGATCATATACGAGGGCAAATCAATAAGTATCCGTGTTAGTAATGAAGACGCAAGATTTTCACAAAACTTTTTCTTATTTTTCAACGTAATTCCCTTTTAGGAGGATACACTTTTCCCAACATTTCTGCCATGTTTTTAACCCCTCCGAAAAATACGATTTGTCGAACTCTGTAAAATAGGCCTCTGTTTCGACAATGACCTCCTCATTCGACGTGAATCTTTTTCCACCGAGCCATTTTTTCAAGTTTGAAAACAAGAAGAAATCGCAGAGGGCCAAATCCGGAGAGTACGGTGGATGCGGCAGCAATTCGTACGGCAATTCGACCAATTTGGCTGTGGCGACTGCGGAGGAGTGAGCCGGTGCATTGTTCTGATGGAACAACACTTTCTTTCGCCAAATGGGGGCGTTTTTTCTTCAATTCAACATCGAATAGGCCCAATAAGTTAGCATAGTACTGCCCCGTGATAGTTTTGCTTTTCCCCATGTAGTCGATGAAGATTACGCCTTGCGGATTCCAAAAAAACAGTGGCCATCACTTTTCCGGTCGATGGGACCATCTTAGCCTTCTTCGGAGCATGTTCGCTGGGTGAAATCCACTGTTTTGAATGTCTGTGAAGCTGGACCCCCCACCATCGAAAATCAAGTTCGGAATAGGTCAAAAATTTAGTGCTAATTAGGTGCTAATTTAGTACCCTAGTCCGAAATTTAGTGCTCCAGCCGTTTAGCGGTAAAAAAAAAATGGGGGGGTCCAGCTTCATATAAAGACCCTGTGAAGCTGGACCCCCCCATAATAGAAAAAATATATACAGAGCTCATATGGAAAAACGAAGTACACAGGGATTTTAGTGCTAATTTGGTGCTCCAAAATAAACCAAAACATTTTCAATTATGGCGTTATTTTAAATATAACAACATATTTTAAGTATTACTGTCGTATGCGTTCCGACGGAGCGCGCGCCGCGCTCTAAAGTTCGTTCCCCGGTCGTCAAAGAATTTGGTGCTCGCAAGTTCTTGGTACTAAAATGTTCCTTGAACATCGTAGTTTCGAAATATATGCATTTCCGATTTTAGTGCTCACTCCAAGTTAATGAAAATAATTAATTAGGCGCGAAAGAGCGCGCGCCGCGCTCTAAAATTCGTTCCCCGGTCGTCAAAGAATTTGGTGCTCGCAAGTTTTTGGTATTAAAATGTTCCTTGGACATCCTAGTAACCAAATATATGCATTTCCGATTTTAGTGCTCACTCCAAGTTAATGAAAATAATTAATTAGGCGCGAAAGAGCGCGCGCCGCGCTCTAAAACGAATTTCCCCGGTCGTCAAAGGTTCTTGCATAATACTGATAATATTATTGTTAGATATCGTATTGTTGAAATATGTACAGATCGGTATTTGAACTTAATTCTCAGGCGGCACTTTTCAAAGCATCACTTATTTCAGTGTGATGTTTTGATTTGCGTGTGTCGCTGCCTTTTCGCAGTGCTATTGTTTACATCCGTCGCGCTGTCTCCAGATATATATCAATAGTGTTATCAGGAACATTTTAGTACAAAAAACTTGCGAGCATCAAATTCTTTGACGACCGGGGAACGAATTTTAGAGCGCGGCGCGCGCTCTGTCGTGCCTAATTAATTATTTTCATTAACTTGGA
>NW_017256040.1:0-13122 GCF_001594055.1 Mycetomoellerius zeteki
TTAAATTGAGCAAGGTAACGCAATTTTTTATGTTTTGTATAATAAGGTTTTGAAGGAGAATTAAATAACTACTACTTTAGTTGGTAGAGGAAATGTCTTTGAATGAATTGTGATTAAATAACCACTATTTTAGTTGGAAGAGGAAATGTCTTTGAATGAATTGTGATATGATAATTTCATTTAAGAGGAATTTAAACCATTTGTATTGAAATAGGAAGATTCTTCAATAAGTATACTTAGGTTTCATTGTATAAAAATTAAAGATAGTACCATTTGGATTAAGTAAATAATAAAGATAGTATCACTTAGGTTTTACTTTTTATTTTGTAGTAGAATTTAACTTGGCGCCACAACGCCACAGTTGTTGATATCAAATCATTTGTACAAATAATACATATTAGATTAATATTCATTATTTAATTTGGCATGATATAAAGAAGTAGGATTCCATTATTTAACTTAGCGCCGGTTCTTGGTATCAAATATTTGATTTGCTATCCGAATTACATGGAATTTAACTTGGCGCCAATTGTTGATATCAAATCTTTTATACAGATGATACATATATCATTAGATTTAGTACAAGCATTAACAGAATTTAACTTGGTACATATATGATTAGATTTAGTAAAAACATTAACAGAATTTAACTTGGCGCCACAATTGTTGATATCAAATCTTTTATACAGATGATCATACATCATTAGATTTAGTATATTTTGTGATATAATGATTTTCATGTAATAATTTTGAAGGGGAATAAAGCCATTATAACTTGGGTTGGAATGTATCCTATACAAAGAATTTCATCAAACAGCAAACGCAATTAGTCATCAGTTCCACGGCCGATTAAGTAATTGACGTTGGTGAAACCGGCCCAAATGGTGGTTTTCACACGAGAAGCACGCTTAGCGCTTTTTTTACATTTTTTTAAAAAAGTAAGTTTGTATACGATTAAAGTTACTATTACTGAATTAAAAAATCCCACCACCATCCCCATCGTCTTATAATAGTAATATCAAAATATCAAGACGATGATATAAAATTTCTATATAAGACTTCTATATAAAATTTAACTTGATAGAATTTAACTTAGCATCAATTGTTGACATCAAATCTTTATACGATAAGATATACGTATACTTAGGTTTCATTGTATAAAAATTATAATAAAGATAGTACCATTTGAATTAAATAAATAAAAAGATAGTATTACTTAGGTTTTACTTTTTATTTTGGTAGTAGAATTTTACTTGGCGCCACAGTTGTTGATATCAAATCGTTTGTATAAATAATACATATCATTAGATTAGATTAATATTCATTATTTATTTAATTTGGCATGGTATAAAGAAGTGGGATTTAACTTGGCGTCAGTTCTTGATATCAAATCTTTTATAGGAATGATACATATCATTAAAGTTAATATTATTTATTTAATTTGGTATTCGAATTACATGGAATTTAACTTGACGCCAATTGTTGATATCAAATCTTTTTTACGAATAATACATAAAATTTTGATAAAATTTTGATGAATTTAACTTGGCGCCAATTTTGTTGATATTAAATCTTTTATACGAATGATACATATCATTAGAGTTAAATAAATCAATAAAAATATTTTTTAAGAAAAAAATTTAAAGTTACTATTATTTTTTCTTTAAGAGAAATAAGATGGTAAAATTTAACTTGGCGCCAGTTATTGATATTAAATCTTTTATACAAGTTAGTAAATTTTGTGATACAATATAATGATTTTCATGTAATAATTTTTGAAGGGGAATAAAGCCATTATACATAACTTGGATTGGAATAAAGAAACCATCGATGAAAATATTATTGATTACTTTTTCTTTAGGAGGAATAAGAAGATAGTAAAATTTAACTTGACGCCAGTTGTTGATATCAAATCTTTTATACAAATAATACATATATCATTAGATTTAATAAATTTTGTGATATAATGATTTTCATGTAATAATTTTGAACAAAGTCATTATAACTTGGGTTGGAATGTATCATATACAAAGGATTTCATCAACTCGATAATCCTAATCGGTTATTAACTATCAAACCGTAAGTGATCAATTCTACTAAACAGCAAACGCGATTAGTCATCAGTTCCACGGCTGATTAAGTAATTGGCGTTGGTGAAACTGGCCTAAATGGTGTTTCTACACGAGAAACACGCACGCTTTTTTTACCTTTTTTTAAAAAGGTCATAATAAACTCGGAGCTGCACGGATCACTCGCGGCGCGGTTCAAAGTTGTTTAGGCGCTCTCAAGGCCAATTGGAAGAAATTCACCGTGTATCACAACAACTTGGTTAAAACCAAGCATGCCGAGATAGAGCAGCTTCCATACGTTACCGAAAAAACGTGTACTCTCTCTGTGAAGAGAAATTCCATGAAGCGCACGGATTTATGCTCGATGTGCTGGACCAGTTCGATCGCAAAGCGCAGCATGAGGCTACTGTTACCAGCGCAACTAATTCGCTTACAGGATCTCACTCTCGACGATTACCGCGCATCAACTTACCGAGATTTTCCGGCGACTACGCTCAGTGGAGCCCCTTTCGAGATCTCTTCAAGTCCATCGTTATGGAAAACAACGATCTCTCGGATGTCGAAAAGTTCCATTACTTAAAAATGAGTCTAACCGGTGAGCCAGCGCAACAATTGAAGAACATTCCCATCACTAGTGAAAATCTTAAACGCTCGTGGGAAATTCTCATGACTCGCTACGATAATAAACGAGTTCAGATCGACGCGCAATTATCCGCCTTATTCGCGATTCGCAAATTGAAAACGGCAGGTGCAACAAAAATAAAGAAACTTCTCGGCGATGTTAAAGAGGCGCTCGACGCCCTCGAAACTCTCGAATGTCCAGTGAAATCCTGGGACCACATTATCGTCTTCATGATCGTACGTAAACTCGACGTCGAATCATTGAAGGAATGGGAGACAACTCTCGGTGCAAAATCTACATCTCCGTCCTTCAGTGATCTAGAACAGTTCCTGGTTGGACGCGTGCAAACCCTGGAATCAATCGAACGAGTCATGATGCCATTTAAGCAACCAGCTTCGAATTCTACGTCGGTACGTTCGCAGTCAAATGCACGAGCATACGCCGCTACCGCTGCCGTACAACAGTGTGCAGTGTGTAGCTCGGGACATTATATCGCGTCGTGCCTGAAATACCTCGAGAAGACTGTGAATCAATGACGCGAGGTGGTCATCGCAAAAAATCTGTGTTTTAATTGTCTCGGACCTCATCACCTCAAGGCATGTCGCACTTCGAAACGCTGTCGGTTCTGTCGCAAGCAACATCACTCAACGTTGCATGTAGCTACGGTCGAATCCGACGCCTCGATGTCGTCCACTGCGACGGTAGTCCCCGTCCCGTCGGCTAGCGGCCCTACCACGGACAACTCT
The DNA here is from genome assembly GCF_001594055.1 of Mycetomoellerius zeteki. Classification (NCBI taxonomy): domain Eukaryota; kingdom Metazoa; phylum Arthropoda; class Insecta; order Hymenoptera; family Formicidae; genus Mycetomoellerius; species Mycetomoellerius zeteki. The sequence continues at coordinate 3,438 of NW_017256040.1, forward strand.
GGAGCATCTCAAACCAACCAACAATTCGGCGCTTCTCACACGTGCAGTCGTATTGCACAATCATGCATAATTAAATGCACTCCAGTGCTCCTTGCTACCGCTTTAGTTACAGCTATCTCTCCAGCTGGAGAACGATTCCAGCTACGGGCATTGCTCGATCAAGGATCGGAAGTTTCGTTTATTTCCGAGTCCGCTGCGCAGCTTCTAAAATTGTCACGTAAACCCGCGTCCGTCCCGATTCTCGGAATTGGCGCACAACGCTCCGATGTCTCAAACGGACGGGTCTCTCTCGAAATTATCTCGCGGATCAATTCGGCATTCTCCATCAAACTGGAAGCTCTCGTACTGCCGAAGCTCACCGCCTACTTGCCACTCACGAAGATTTCATCCACTCACTGGCCACACATCGACGGACTCCGCCTTGCGGACCCGAATTTCTCAATGCCAGGAAAAATTGATTTAATTCTCGGTGCAAGTGTCTACGCGCAAATTCTCGAAAGTGGTATTCGCCGCGGAAACGGCGAATCACCGATCGCGCAAAAGATCGTTCTCGGATGGATATTATCCGGACAACTCTCCAACCATAACGATCATCTCTCGCAAGACGCAATCACGGATTTCAGTGTTCTCTCGATTGTGAACTTCTTGATCTACTCCAACGATTTTGGCAACAAGAAGAAATCGTGCCGTCGCCTAATGCTACCTGCACACCGGAAGAAGCTCAGTGTGAACTTCACTTTAAAACGACTCACTCTCGTGACGCTCACGGGCGGTTCGTAGTTCGGTTGCCGTTCCGACAAAGTGTGAATGGTTTCGGTGACTCTCGTGCTCCAGCGTTCAGGATGCTGCGTCGCATGGAAACACGCTTCGAAACGCACGCATCCCTCAAAACTGCATATGCGGAATTCTTACGTGAGTATCTTGAGCTGGATCATATGCGCCTTTCAGGCTTTCTAGACTCTTCGCGACGCGAATTCTTTCTGCCGCATCACGATGTCATTAAAGACTCTAGCTCAACGACGAAACTCCGCGTCGTGTTCAACGGATCACAAAAAACCAATCTCGGAATCTCGTTAAATGATTGTCTTCATATCGGACCGAAACTTCAAACGGAACTTACGGATATCATTATTCGTAAGTTGGCGTCGACATCGTTTCATGTTCGCAGCCGATATCGAAAAAATGTATCGCCAAATCCGCGTTCACCAAGACGATTGGCCGTTGCAAAAAATTCTCTGGAGAGACTCGCCCAACGAAAACCCGCGCGAATATCTGTTGTGTACAGTGACATACGGTCTCGCGTGCGCGCCATATCTCGCTCTTCGTTGCTTACAGCAACTCGCTCTCGAATTTGAAACCACGCGCGCCTTTGCTGCAGAAATCATTCGTTGCGACACATATGTTGACGATATTCTGTTAGGGGCAGATACAGTAGCTACCGCAAAAGAAAAAATTCAGCAACTTCAAGACACGCTCACGGCGGGCGGCGTTAATTTAAAAAAGTGGGTTGCAAATTCTCCAGATCTGCTCGTAAACATCTCAGCTCACAATCAAGAAGTGTCCGCGATCCTACCGGTCGGCGATCCGGCTACGCATTACGCGCTCGGCGTTCAGTGGAATCGACTCAGTGACAGTTTCATGTTCTCCGCGCCGTCGCCTCCGCGGACATTCGCAATCACGAAACGCTCAGTACTCTCGTTTATCGCGCGCATCTTTGATCCGCTCGGATGGCTCGCGCCGATCATTATCAGTGCAAAAATCTTTATGCAAGAACTGTGGGCTATTCGTCTTGATTGGGATTGCGAACTTCCGGACGACCTCAAATCTCACTGGATCGACTTTCTCGCGCAATTTAAAAACTTGTCGGTGATCTCTATTCCGCGCTGATTCGGTACGAGTTCGGATACCCTCGAAGTGCAACTTCACGGATTTTCGGACGTCTCTCAACACGCCCTCGCGGCGGTTGTTTATATTCGTGTTGTTTCGCCTAGTGACATTCACGTGACCCTCGTCAGTGCAAAGACAAAAGTGACTCCTCTCAAACGCGTAACAATACCTCGACTCGAGTTATCCGTTGCCGTGCTTCTCGTGAAATTGATTGTGCCTCTCATCTCTGGACCGATTCTACTGTCGCGCTGGCCTGGATCAAGAGCCATCCATCAAGATGGAAGGAATTCGTGCAACATCGGGTATCGTTCATACAAGAACTGTCAAACTCTCGTTGGCATCACATCGCTGGGAAAGAAAATCCCGCCGACTTGGCATCGCGAGGAATCTCTCCGCAACGACTACAGCAGGAGCGGCTCTGGTGGTCGGGACCTCAATGGCTCCAACGAACCTCCACTGAGTGTACTCCAACGGTTGGAGCGAATATACGTTCTCGCGAGGTGAATCTACCGGTTTGTTTTTGTTTAAGAGTTGCGCTAATTTCTGGAAGTGGGGGAAAGGATCTTGGTTCGAATTAAGAGCTGATTTGATTCGAAACCTCAATCTCTTTTCTTGTTGTCTACGTCCGCCTTTACTAGGCATGGAGGTGTTGTAAAAGAATAAATGTTTGAAAATTTCGAAGGAGTACCGCAGGACGGGGGCCACGCTATTGGCAGCGACAATCCTAACAGCCCTCTGAATATGAGATACTTATAATTTCTCAGAAGAAGCGATATCAGACGGGGGCCACGCTATTGGCAGCGACAGTCCTAACAGCTCCCTGAGTACTTATAATTTCTCCGAAGAAACGATATCAGACCGGGGCCACGCTATTGGCAGCGACAGTCCTAACGACTCCTCGGATACTTATAACTGAGTGTAATTGAATATAATTGGATGTAACAGAATAGAGATTTAGGTTTCTGGCGAGTTGGTTTAGTATTTTTAGCCTTTAATAATAAAAAAAATAAAATAATGAGAGAATACAAGAATGAATAGTAGCGCAAGGATAGGTTCACTTACTTCTAGAATAGTTTTCTACCTTTTTCTCCGCTGTTTCTGCTTTTGGCAGCTCCTTTTATACTAGAAAATGAGTATGGGAGTGTCCTTTCAGGACCAATCAGTACTCCTCAAAATTTGGTAGAACCTATGCTCGCGCTCGTTTCCTTAAGATAAGGCAGCAGGGCTCCGCGTAAGCCCCACTCCCGACACTACGAGTCTAGTTTTAATAATTTATAAAAGTTCGATCTTTCTTAACTAATATCCCTACGCGAGGCGAAGTGTGACAACATATTCTAAATTTTAAATTGGTTTAAAATATACATTATAACTTTATTTATCATAATTTTTTGATAGTTTTTAATTTCATTAAAAATAAGAGAAAATGTGAAAAGGAAAAATAAAAGATATTCATCCTCGCGTTCGGGAAGGTCTTAATTTTTAACATACTACTTAATTATTAGACATATATGCTATTGTTTAACTATTTCTTAAATAAAGGCTCTCAAAAGAAAAAGATTGTAAAATAGCTATTCTTTTATCTATGTGACGCATAAGGGTATGCGAGCGTAAGCTGTCTGTTTGTCGAGAAGTAAACAGACCCTCTCGTAAAAAGGGACGGTTGGAATATAGTTTCGAAATAAAAAATAGGAACAAACTAAGACGTAATACTAAACTAGAGATAGGATAAAGATAATATATGAATCATATATTTATAATAAAGAAGAGGAGAATTTTCGGGATGTAACAAGTGGCCTGCCTCCACCTGCACTTTAAGTCCGGTCGCACAAGGAGAGGAACGTGCACGAAGCTATGCCGTCGCCATAGTCAGCCCCGAACCGGAGGCATGGGATCTCATAAAAAGATACTCTTCTCTCACCAAGCTACTCCGCATCACCGCATGGATTCGACGCGCCATCGAACGTTTTCGCAAAGCTACCGATGCACACGCCGCTCAAGATCCTCTCACTCCGCTCGAATTGGACTCTGCGCTCGCCTTCTGGATCAAATTGACGCAACATGCGTGTTTTTCTCTGGAAATTCAACTCATCAAAGCAAACAAACCACTACCGAAATCAAGTCCATTACTCTGCCTCATCCCGTTTATCGATACCGATGAATTGCTTCATCTCCGAGGTCGCCTACAACATTCTCAATTGGCTCGAACAGAGAAACATCCGCTAATCCTACTTCGAAGCTCTCGATTGACGGAACTCATCATCGATCATTATCATCGAAAGACGTTTCATGGCGGTCCGCAGCTCACGCTCGCATCGATACGACGCCAATTCTGGATTCTCGGCGGTCGCCTTCCGATACGCTCATTCATCCGCCGATGTCTAGTCTGTACACGTCAACGAGCAGCGACTGGTCAACAACTCATGGGACAGCTACCGGCATCGCGTGTAACTCCATGTCGACCGTTCTATCATACGGGAGTCGATTATGCCGGCCCGTTAACGCTCAAGACTTTCCGTGGACGCGGAGCCAAAACATACAAAGGATACTTCATTATCTTCACATGTTTCAGCACTTCAGCAATACACCTCGAAGTAGCGACCGATTACTCTACCGAGGGCTTTATTGCCGCATACAAACGCTTCACGAGTCGCAGAGGCCTCTGTTCCACCATCACGAGCGATTGTGGCACCAATCTCGCTGGAGCAGATGCCGAATTATAACGACTCTTTCAGACCTCGTCTCGAGAGTGGTCTCGTATCGCCGCTCATCTCGCTATCGACGGTGTCACGTGGAAATTCAATCCACCTTCCGCCCCGCATTTCGGCGGCAAGTGGGAAGCAGGAGTGAAATCAGTTAAGTTTCACCTTCGTCGAGTCATCGGTGAGACCTTGCTCACCTACGAAGAGATGACAACGCTCTTGACCCAAATTGAAGCGATCCTCAACTCTCGCCCCCTAACGGCTCTCTCGGATGACCCATCGGACATCTCCGCACTTACGCCAGGACATTTCCTCGTAGGCTCAGCTCTCATTGCCGTGCTTGAACCGTCTCTGCAAGATCTATCAGAAAATAGACTAACTCGATGGCAGCTCTTACGCCAGATGACAAAGTCATTTTGGCAACGCTGGGCTACCGAATATTTATCACAGTTTCAGGTCCCCTCAAAGTGGCATCGGGCTCACAATCTTTACCAAATCGGAGCTCTAGTTCTCGTCAAGGACGAACAACTTGGTGGGAACCTCCCACCAAGTGGCCTTTCGCACGCATCATTGATGTATACCCTGGCTCGGACGAACTCATCCGCGTCGCTACGGTGAAGACGGCTATCTCAACTCTCAAGAGACCGATTGTGAAGTTGTGTTTGCTACCGAGAGTAACGACCGATTCAAACGAACAGTGACTATATTCATAATGTAAACTCCCGCCTAATTTGATTTTATTTCGGTTCTTTTGACAACTAATATAGTTGCCAAGGCGGGCGGAATGTTTAGACTAAACTCAGTAAATGTTCATTATGCGAATTATTTTACATCGGCATATTATATTCAGACTCATACAACTCATATTATTAAACATGTATGCTCGTTATCGATTTACTTTCAACGATTATTTCCATCGATAATTATTCTGTACAAACCGCGCTTGTTACCGGTACCGACACTGGCAGAATTTATGATAGTGTTCTACCGATCAGCTGTTTACTTCGTGTCATACGATGTATACATTTGCAACCTTTCCTTTGTTCTCGCGAAGCGAAGGATATCTCTCGATACGTGTGTGTATCTATCGCTTAACGATCAAGTTCAGTTGACTTCGAATAAAGATCAGCAGCACATCTCATTGTACATCGCTCTAATTCTCTATTCTTTTCTACACCTTCTGACTCCTCGTGATTGTTCGAGTATAATTCCGACATCACCAGCGGACCTGGTTTCCGGTACCACTTTCCTTTCGCAATACTCACAACATTAGTGACTAAAGAAGATGCAGAAAAAGCACGCAAAGGTATGTATATAATTAAAATTCCAAATTATATAAAAATTTTAAATTATATAAAAATTACTATTTTTTAATTTGTAGATATAATTTTTGCCACGTTGTTGTATGAACAAGCGAAAAAATATAAAAAACAGCCAATTACACAAATTATTAATGCTGGTAATACAAATATATACAATAATAATTATATTGTATAAGTTCATAATGTATGTAGAATTATTTTATTTCTTTTAGCAAGTACTAGTACTGGAAACCTAACCTTTACAAAGATGTCTGATGTTGAATGTACAGAAGGTAAATAGGTATTAATATGTAAATTTGCATGTAAATGTTTAAAAGATTTAAAAAATTCCATTTGTTTCTATTTATGATATAGATAAATATATATGGAAAAGGAACGAAACAATATTATTGTTACAAACATATGGTGAGTATGAAAATGAATTACATAATGGAAAGCAAACTGTAAAACAATACTGGGAAAAAATCGCAAAAATAATGCAAGAAAAGGGCTACAGTGTTGTGTTGTAACAGGATTTAAATGTTCGACAAAATTTCAAGCCCTTAAACGACAATATAAATGTGTTTTGGATTATAATAAAAAAAGCGGAAGTAATAGAAAAGAATGGGAATATTTCAAGGTAATGAGAATATAATTTCAAACATTCTTAAACTTTTATTTAAAGATATATGACTGTAATGTATGGTATATTTATACATTAATTAAACATGCACTTCAGATCATGCAAGAATTATTTGAAAAAAAAACCATGGGTTCAGCCTCTGGCAGTTGCAGGATCACATGTAGAAACGGAAGAAAAGGAAAATATATCGGAAAATAAACCAGAAAAAAGTAAAGCATATAATATTGTATATAAAAATGTATATGTACAAACAAAATACGAGAGATATAAAATAAACATCTTTGATGATTGATAATTATAATTTCAGGTAATAAAAAGAGGAAAGTAAAAGATCTTGTAGAAGATTATATATCACAAAGTAAAGAAGAACGAAAAAATCAAAGAGAAATTAGGGCTAAGCAATATGAGGAGAAAATGCAGTCTATTAAAAGAATAGAGAATTTAGTGGAAAAAATATTACAAGAAAAAAAGTAAAAAATGTTTTGTTTTTATGTTTACATAATTATAAGGTTTAAAGTGTTACATTTCTAAAATGTTTAAAAATCTAAATATCTAATACACTAGTTTTAAGAGTACCAATATAAACATGCCAAAGACTATAATAGTATCTATTAAGTATGTTTTTGTGATATCAGTACAAAAGTATTTTTTAGTTTGATCTTTATGGGCGTCGATATGTGAACATTTTGTTTCTATGTGATAATATCAGTACAAAACATTTTTTAGTTATCTTTTTATGAATAGTGATAAATATTAACTTTTTGTTATGATTTTTAATATAAAATTTATTTGTTACATATATAAGTTATAATTACATAATTAAGTAACATAAAGAATAAAATCAAGAAAATATACATGGTTTGAATATAAACAATTATTATAGTAAAGAGGTCAAGCATTAAACTACAACACTGGATGACGTTGATGAAAATTTATATCTACTATAATATGTGTATTATAATAGACATAAATTTTTACTAACGTCATGTGTTGTGGTTTAATGCTTGACCTTTACTAATTGTAAACGTAAAGAATAATATTATCCTTCAGTTTTTTAATATTATAACTTATAACGCAGTAAAGTTTTTATTTTAGTTTATACTTCTAAATTTGAAATATGTTTTGAAATATTATATGTTTTCACAATATAATAAACATACTAAAATGATAGAGAAAAATATTATACTTTTTATATTTTATATTTACTGCAAATATATCCCATAGAGCACCTCCGTAACATCTCTTGGATAGGATGTGTTGTGCCTAATTGAAATATTAATAGACAGGAACATATAAATGCAACAATGAATTTATTTTTGTACTTTTTCTTATATATATTTGTATATTTAAAAAACATTTTGCAAGGAATACATAATAGCATTTCTTTTATCAATACCCTCGTTTTGTACATTATTTTCAATAATTGTTGCCTGTTCCTGTATAACATCAGATTCATTAATAATAATAGGAATATCAATTATATCATGTTTCAATAAACAGATATTATGGAGAATGCAGCAGGCGATTATATATTTTGGAATTAAATCCGTTCTAAGCATTGGAAGAATATCTAAAATACTTCGGAAACGACATTTTAATAAACCTATGGCTCGTTCAATCATCATTCTAACAGTAGATAAACGTTTATTGAAATTAATTTGCCTTTCAGATAAGTGCCCATTGTCTCTAAATGGTACCATTACATATTTTGATATAGAATAAGCTGCATCTCCCAGTAAATGACTATTATTAGAAAAATTGGCTTCTGTACACATACTTTCAATATTGGATAATCTAAAAACACGGTTGTCATGTACAGAACCAACCTGTCCAGCATAACAATGCATGAATTTCAAATCTGCATCACAAACAACCTAAAACAAAATGAGTTATACATAATAATATAACCCTGATAGCAAAGTCTGCAGAAACAGATTTGGAGCAGAGCCTGCTGACAATTTTTGATTGCAGAAAGGCAACAAATTGTAGACAAAGTCTATATTATCAGCAAACAGCAGATATTGTCAGCAAACTGCTGTCAAACTGCTGACAACGTCTGCTGACATGTCAGCAGAGGTTGCTCGGTTTTTGCCATCAATCTGCTGCAAAACATGTCAGCAAATGTTGTCGTCAAATCCATAGCCAAATGCGGACGCAGATGGCTACGGTTTTGTAGTCTGATCGAGTTTGCTGCCAATTTGCGCGCAAATTGGCATCATTTTGCTATCAGGGAAGTTATATTATTTCTCTTGTTCTTTTATTTGCTTTGTTATTTATTTTTTGTCTTTTTTGTATTTAAAAAATTTTTTTTATGAATTAGTATTTAAATATTTTTGGTATATTCATAATATTTCTATAGCATATAAGTTATGAATATAAAACATTGAAAATATTTCATATAGTTATATAATAAAGATTATATTCTACAATAAATTAGTATAGAATAAAAAGCTTGATAAATAAGATTAATAACTTACTTGCAATTGAATAGAATGATATCCTTTTCGATTAATATATGAATCACTGTGATCCCTTGGTGCAGCAATTTTAATGTGTGTCCCATCTACTGCACAAATGACTCCTGGGAAACTATAATTTTTATGTATTCTTTCTATGGTTTGTTCTGCCTCTTCCATTGTCGGCCAACGAATAAACTTTACATGTTACATGTACATATAAAGCATTAACTACTTTTTGCACAATTCGCCAGGCTGTACTTTTACCTACATTAAATCTATCAGAAACACACCTAAACAAATTATTTGTTAAATAATGGTAATATAAATTTACAACTATTGTAATTAATATGCATGCAGTATATGTGTGTATCTATAGGAATTTGGAGTAGCTATCATCCAGATAGCTAAGAGTAATTGTTTCTCAGGATTTATTGAATGCCTGCCAAATTTATGTTGTCTACATAATTGTGGTTGTAATAATTCCAATAAAAATTTGAAAGTATTTCGTTTCATTCTGAAATAACAAAATATATTACAATAGATTAACAGCTTTCTTTTAAAACATCTGTATGTCTTTAGTTTTAATTAAATCTGAGTGTATAATATATCAAATGACATAAAAATTGTACAATTAATTAAAATTGATGAATAAATTATTAATATTTGATTTGCAAATAAGAAACCTTAATTTATTAA
>NW_017256040.1:16037-20930 GCF_001594055.1 Mycetomoellerius zeteki
TTTTATTAGTCTCGAAGGATGGTCGTCGGAGGTTAGCTTCAGTGAGTTCCTGGTGGTTGGATGTCCTGTGGACCCACGTGACTTGAAGACACCAAAATGACTCGACCGTGTCGCGGATCACAATTAAAATCTAATCGCGGACCGGCAGAGTATTTTACTTGTAAGCGGACTGGTAAGATCGCAAACCGACAGAGCTTCGCTCGAGCCTAAATTCTTTCTGACTGCTGCTCGCAAAGGGCCTCCTTTTATATTCGCGAGTTAGTAGTCCCGCGTGCAGGCCTCGCGTATGTTACTGGTAATGTAGGATTAGGATTAAGGGTATCGGTTGTGAAATGGGATACGGGGATATGTGTCTAAAATAACATTCGTCATCGACCAGTTGCCGGATGTTCGATAGCTCAGAGCCACATGTGTCACTTATTATTGACACCCGCCGTTTCGGTTTATAATCCTTAATCTATTTACTTCTTCTGTTCCTTGGGATAAAGTTCTTCTATTCGACACGTGGTTTGAATATTTAATTCGACGACTCCGTCCCGAGTGGATTACTAGTCCAAAAGGCGAGTGTTAATTGGCTCGTCACCATCGTAACTCCCTTGGTAGAAACAGATGGTCTACCGATAATAATCTTTATGGTGATGACGAAAATTCTAATCGAAGAAAAGAACTGTGGAGTCTGGACGTAACATTACGAATAATGAATTTACTAAAAAATAAACAACTTCAGACATGTATGTCGACTACATGTGTCGTTGGCGCTATCCATGTGTGAAACCCGTAAACTTATTTGTACACCTAGTATTATATAGTGATAATTATATATTTTAATTATATCACTATATAAATTATATCACTATATAAATAATTCAAATAAGTAGAAAAGTGCCAAATATAGTTGAGATTAAGTGTAAGTATTGATGCTTAATATTTTTATGTAAATTTTGAATATATCTTTTAGTTGTATAAAGTGTGATTACTGTCAGATTTCATACATAAAACATAAAATTTAATCATAAAACTAAATATTATCAGTTAAATTAATCGTCAAGTTGATAATAATCTACTATAACATATAATACATTAAAACACTTAATTTGTTGAAAGATGTACCTATTTAAAATTTATATGAAAATATTAGGCCTTAACCGTGTTTGACTTTCTTATTTATTTAAGTATACTTTTTGTTGTTATTGTTTTGATGTATTTATATGTATGTTTCTATACATATACGTATATTGTTACGTCCAACTCCTAATATATGAATGGATCGTTTGAGAGAAAGAAGGAATGAGAAGGATGGAGTATGGAAGGACGTTAGAGCAGACGCTATGTCTCGCATGCATCCGAGTGGAAGGGAATGGAGCGAGTCGAACGCACTTAGGTGACTCCAAAATATGGGTCAACGTCCCGATAAGACGCTATGACTCCGATTTCAAGAGTCGTACGATCGTAGGTCCTATTGTAGGTCAACGAACTGAATCGCTTTTACCCGGGAAAGGACCGTGTGCGAATCTTTATTAGCAGGGCCGATATACGAGGGAATGAAAGAAATTAACACTAAAATATTCTATTTAAATATGTAATTATTTTTATTGACCAATGATTCCATTAGCGGCGAGTAACAATTTGAATATTATAGTTATTATTATTATTATTTTTATCGTGGTCCATATTAATAGCTTAAATTTTAGATTCTCATTAACAATCTATTTTTTACTTTAAACTAAATTACTTAACATTTAGATATAATGTTTCTTAAAGAGTAAAAAGTATGTAAAGATGGGAGTGTATATGTCTGTGTGTATTCGCGAACATTAATGCGGACCTGGATGATAAATACAAAAAAATTGGTGTCGTGAAATTAGGAGAGCGAATGTGTGTAAGAATTTTCGGCGGAAGGAAACCACAGGGCGGATGCAATTTAAGTAAAGGTGATTACTGGATTTCATTAATAGTACAAGAAGAAGGGGGGAAGAAATTTAGAAAAAAAACGTACCGGGACTAAGAAAGAATGGGGAGAATGGGGAAGGAAAACAGGGATATGAGCGTCTGGAGGTTGTCCGGTTATGGCGTTTCGGACTTCGTCGGGATCTGCGTTTTCGAACGTTATAGTAAAGGAGTCTTGGGGAAGAGGATCGGTGGAAATTTGGAACTGGGAAAAAAGAGAATTTAAGGATCGGTGATAACCATGGTGGTAATAATAATGAGGACGAGCTGAGGGAATTTCGGCCACGAACTTCACGCTCGACGTGGAGTCAGCGGGAGAGGAAGAACGGGAAAAGGGGGTGTGTCGGGAAAAATTCGTTGAGTTAGGAGAGATGAGATGGATTCCGCGTCAGGGGAAGGAGAACGGGGAGGAGGTGAAAGGGAGAGTAGCGTAAGCGGAGGTGAAGAAGCAGGTGGAGAGAAAGGAACTGGAGGTGAGCAAGGGTGTTGATTTAAAGAGTGAGGGATGCTAGGGGAAGGGGTTGAGACTGGGTTTAGAGTATTACTATGATTATCACTATTATTTATATTATCGCTGTTATTCAAGGTAGCTAAAAATTCGTGATAGGCTCAAAGAAATAGGCTCAAATCCTCCATGTCCTATGCAAAATGTTGATCAAACTTCATTTAAAAAAAAAATATTTTTAGTATAAACCTATCTGATGAAATAGAACCAGTATTTACCTCCCAGATTTCTAAAATGTGGCCACTGATTAAATTTGTCAATTATGTCCATTACAAGCATTCGCTTTAACCTATAATGCATAATGAATTCCTTATCTGAATATATTGGTATAATATTTTCGACGTAGTCAGGTATGCATGTCCTTTGCCTTCTTTGGGCCAAACCGTTTATAAACTCAACAAGTGCGTTAACAGCAATATCTGCAAATACAGATTATATAAAATCAAAGCATTGATTACACAAGACGAATTAAAAATAAAACTAATCTTTGGAGAAGCAATGTTTGTTATCATTATATAATACATTATTTATTATATTATCAAATTGTTTATGTAAATAAATGGCAAAGTAACGTTTTCTAACCCTGTTTGTTAATACTCACTCTCTATTTCGTCATCTTCCTCAAGCATAAAGTTATGTACAGCAAAAAGTAGAAAATTGTCGAAGAAAATTTCGTTAATGATTTCAAAACGAAATCTCTTTCCATTTCTAACAGAGGTAATGACTGCAAATGGCCGGGCACTCTTAATCGGTTGCGTCAAAATCGTAGACCTTGAGGTCTACGTAGTATGAAAATCTCGTGTCTGAATTCAAACGGAAAATGAGGTGCCCCCTTATGCTTCCGCATCACATGGTCGCGCATCCAGAGACGTGTTCAGGGCCCCTATTCTTGAAAAGTATCGCATACGAAAAACAAGGGAAATGCTATAGTATATGTAACGCATACTGTAGTATTTCCCTAGTTTTTAGTATGCGATATTTTTCGAGAATAGGGGCCCTGATTCCCACCTGGTGCTTCCCGGGTGTCATATCATCCTTGTCTAACGTTCAGTAAACAACAAGGAAGTGACAATGGAGTGATACCTGGGTGACACTCAGGTGGGAATCTGAACGCTGCACAGACGAATAAAAGGAATAAAGTCAGCCGGCAGTGCTTTTCAGAAAAACGAAATCGAAGTGAGACATAACATTCAAAACGAAAAGTCTGATCTGAACAACGAACGCGACTTGCTGCAAATGGCTGGTAATGGCTTCTGCACAAGATCATGAACTATTCATGGTATAGAACGACAGGATGCTTGTCTCAACTTGTCCTAAATCCGTTCATGTTACCGAGCGTTGGGGCACATGAATCCAATTGCTCCAACCGCCATCTTACCGATGATCCAAGTGCTCTCTGGGTTAATTTGGATCAAGTGACGCTAACAAACCTTTTGCTTAACCTACAGGATAAACAAGGACATCTATTGTATAGGCCGCGGCCTAAATGCACGGTGTAAACATAGCCATAGTGCGCGTCGAGCAGTACAGTCGCGCTCAAAATCGTTGTCTCCTTCCATTCCGACCTACCATTTCTAGTTTAAGCGCCACGTGCAAAATTCAATTTCTAAATCAAAAGCATTAGTTCTTCAATTTTCCAATTCTAAAAGCGTTAACTCTTACCTCTAGATATAGAAGCGTTAACTCTAATTGTTTAATCTTAGAAATAATTAGTAATTAATACACTACTTGTAGCCAATGTATCGGTGTGAATCATTATAAAGTATACACTTAAATAATTTAACTCGACTGAGCATTTTGTGGATTCCTCCATCTCCTTAATAACTTCGCGCAATATAATTAGCCGCTATCGAACATTCCGGGAGTGATCACTCGTACTAGTGAGAGAGAGAGAGAGAGAGAGAGAGAGAGAGAGAGAGAGAGAGAGAGTTAGCAGCGTCCTGAACCAACAATTGATCCACCCTGGGGAACTGCAGAGGCCTGTTGCACCGATCATCCATTTCCTTTGACATTTAGAAACACCAGGGGACGTCCATTCGAACATCTAAAGATAAGGAAGTTTCATTTCACTCTTCGTTAACTGAGAACGCGCCGCGAATGAATCGCATAGCATATGTCCCGCGTTCGCGCGCCCCTATTGATCCTCGACTCCTAGCGGTTAATCCTTACGTAGCGTGGCTCCGTAGCGCTAGTTGTGTATCCGCCCTATTTTATCTGCATAAAGAGAGCGGGATAATCAAATGTACCGAATGTTATACTTCTTTACCCATTCACGAAAAAGAGAATTATTTCGGAATTTTGCGGCATTACGTTCACCTCGGTTTCCCTGAGCGGTTTGAAACTTGCCACGCGTGCTCCTTAATACTCGTCACGCTGTGCGCGCTCGTAGTTTGTCCCGAGTGCCCAGGAGTGCTAGAAAGATTCTTGATATATTGGCTGCG
>NW_017256040.1:25387-30059 GCF_001594055.1 Mycetomoellerius zeteki
ATTATTTGAGAGGAACTGGGGAGTAACCGTGGAACGACTCAGAATCGACAATAATCACCATATCAAGCGCTCGTATTTAACCAATTTAGTACGTTGGACAAAATCAATCGTAGCTCGATTCGATACCCGGAATCGCGAATTCCGTATCCCACCCATAGCCTCAGATTAGATCAACCGGGAAGCGGTCGGATCTTCCTGAGACGTAACACTCGAGATCTCAATTTTGACTGTGATTGGTCGATTTGTTTGCGACCTTACGATTCCCACTAAAATTTTTATACGTGTGATGGCCTTTAACTAGAGTCCTAGATTTATCAAAGAAGCGCAACCAGTGATGCAGGTCGGGCCGCGTTTCTGGCGCATTCGCGTCGAATGTCAGTATCGTACTCGTTATCAGTAAACGGAAATTCATTAGTCGCCTACGTAAAATTTGTTAAAAATTCTTAAAAATTATAATATATTTTATATATTTTACATATATTACTTACAAATAAATTCACATATATTTTTAATATATAAAATATATTATATTTTTTAAGAATTTTTAACAAATTTTACGTAGGCGACTAATGAACTCCCGTTTACTGGTAACGAGTACGATACTGACGCTGCGTTCGACGCACATGCGCCAGAAACGCGGCCCGATCTGCATCACTGAGCGCAACCGAGCTTATTTAAAGGGATTGTCTAAAGAAAAAATGGCAATTTGTGTTTACATATGTTATTCTTTATACGGAGTACGATTCTTGTAACAGTAGTATTTCTAGAATAATTATTTAGAATACGGTCGTTACCTCCGATAAAATTAGGCTTATTCGACGTGTTTTTGCATAAAACGAAAGAATCTGTAAGAAAAAACGTTAGAACGGTCCCGTGAACCGAGATATTAAATGTTAAAGTTAACGATTATTCAGGTTAGAAAATCTGTCACATCGATGGCATAGAGAATTACACAAATTCTGTTTTATTAACACAAATTCTCTGCTTTAAAAACGAATTCTTTGCTTTTAAAAACACAAATTATATAGAAAATAATTTGTGCTTTTAAAGCAGAAAATTTGTATTTTTAGGCCCGTATTCAGAACGCGCTTTTATCAATTAAATTTTTATCTCTGAAATTCTATAATATACGTGACGTAAAGTATAGTAAGTTAGCGCGCTAACATCGTTGTAAGCGCGTTCTGAATACGGAAAGCAGAGAATTTGTGTTTATAACGAATGAGTCTAATCAAAATCGGAGGTGACGACCGTATTCTAAATAATTACCATTTTTATATATACATATAAAAGACATTTAAATATAAATAATGAAAATGAAAATCCCATTCAAATCTAAACTAACCTCACATACAGCAGACGATTGAGTTATATTTATATCTCCTAAATTTTCTTTCCATTTGGTTTTTAAGCCATCATTCTTCGGAAAACCACGAATGAGAAGCCCTTGACCATATCTGGTTGAACATCCAGGGGTGCGTTCCAAAATTCACTCCGAGTAACAGAGTTTAACTCTACGCCGTTCCAAAACGCGAGGTAACTGACCATATGGGCGGAGCCTATTCGTTCCAAAAGTATGAGTAAATCTACCTCGGAGTCAACTCTATGAACCCTGCTTCCGAGGTGGGTTGAAAGAGTAAGTGCGACAAACGAAATTTGAATATTGAGATGATGCAACACACGAAGCGAGACGCACACGTCCGTCCCGTTCGAGCGGTCTCTAAAGTAACGACTTTTCATTTCCCTAAAATGGCTATAAAATTAATCAAAGATGTGCATATGTTAATAACCAATGATAATGGAACACCGTTACAAGAAAATAATTCATTGTGGGTGATGGATACGAGAGATAAGTAGAAAATGTGATTCGAAAGCTTGTATCAAGGTTAGATGTATGCATGTACATGCATACAGGGTGTCTCAAAAAAACGGATCGAAACACAATGGGGACGTAGATTGGATTAAGGGGAACAAAACAGTTTTGTACCATTTTGCAGTTGACGCAATATTTAACGAGATATTAACGTTTAAAGATAGGCGAATACAAGCGTCCGACCAGCCTACTGCCACAGTATATACAGTAGCGCAACTCTCACGATTTCACCGTGGATAAAAATGAACTGCACATGCGCGAGCGAGGTATGTAACCAATCAGGGCACTGATATTCCATCTCGCTTCTTCTCTTTATTGTCGCCATCTGTCTGCACCGTTGAAATGTCCATATAAGGGATTTAAATGACCATTTAACGAAAAGTGACAGGAGTATATATTATGAGAAATAATAAAGTGATACGTGTGATAAAGTGATTAAGTGACGTGTTTAGTTATAAGTATTCAGTGAATACTTATAACTAAAAAAGTTCAGTGTTCAATAAAGTGCTTAGATTCGACGTATCTAGGAAACAGAAAACCAGATAAAGGCCGAATTTCTATACGGAGAATAGTTTATCTGTGCAAAAATTGTACAGATTTTCGATTTTCTTGAAGCACTTTGATCTTAGCTTTGTGTTGCAGATATTATTTTGAGAGAACGTTATAAAAGATGGAAAAGATGTTGGCCCAGAAATCAAACGGATGGTGTGTTGTCAAGGAATGCAATAAAAATAATGTGGAAAAACGACACTTGTTTCGGTTTCCAAAGGAACATGACAGGTACAATTTCATTTTGTTTATTTTCTAAAGCACATGAATTTATAATATATTTGATACATATGCACATATATATTTACATTATTTCATGTTTCTAAATTTTTATATATATATGTATATATATTATATATTTATTTGTTATTTTTATTTATAATTACAATAACAAATTATAATATTTACAGATGCTTGCAATGGATACGTGCGTGTGACAGATTGGATTTGGAAGCAATGGGTGCAGAATATGCCCATTGTAATTATCGAGTGTGCCACTTACATTTTGAAGAAAAGTGGTACAATATAAGTAAGACTAGAGCTCATCTTCATCCAGATGCAATACCTACAAAGTTTTTTGAAAGAAAGTAAGTTCTTATAGAGAAACATCTTACAAAATGTATATTCTTTTCTACTCTAAATTTTATGTACTAAACAATATTTGATAATCTATAAATTAATACTACATTACATATATAATTTACAGTAACGAATCCATTACGACAACATTAGTAAAAATAAATGATGAAGAGAAGATAAATGATGAAATACCTATAGAAGACAATATTTGTATTTCAGAACACGATAAAATAAACAGGTGCTTAAATATATATATTAAATATAATAGATTTCCTAAAATATATACTTATTTTTCTGTTTCATTAAAGATAGGATTTTGATATCATGATTTACTTTTATTGTATGTATAATTTCATTATATATATATATATATTAAGTATTAAATATTAGTTTTTGACTTGAAATGTTAAGTTTCTTTCTGTCTTCGTTTCTGTCTGTCATCACTCTTTCTTTAGTTAGTGCCGAGGTGGATCGAGTAGCTAAAGTATGGACTAATGATTGAGTTGGACAGAAGAAATAAATAAAATTTAACATAAACTTCATATATTTATTATTGTATATTTAGTGTACTTATTAATTTTTGTTAATTTTTATATTTCTGTTCTAAAATGGATGCTTGAAATTGACTGTTGTATTATTGACATATATGTATGCGCGTTATTGTTTGGTATATGATCCATGATTGATCATCTTTTTATGTCTCATTAGTCGCTATTTGCACGTTTCGTATATTTTATAAAATTGTATATACGTTTTATACATTTCATGAAACTACAATAAAAAATTATTTAAGAGCGATGTATTAATTGAACATACTGTTTGTACGTTTATTCACATTACATCTAACATTCTTTTATATTTTATGCACTTTTTTTTATTAATTTGTAAATAATATTTTCATCTTATTCTATTGTTTGTTTAATTTGCATATTGTATGCTATTACTAACATTATTAATTTTTTATATAAGTTTTATGTAAGTTTTTTAATTTTTAATGTTTACATTTCATAATTTTTTCAGAATTTCACCAACAATTGCCAACCAATCATTGGCTGCGTTCAGCAGA
This sequence comes from Mycetomoellerius zeteki, assembly GCF_001594055.1. Taxonomy (NCBI): domain Eukaryota; kingdom Metazoa; phylum Arthropoda; class Insecta; order Hymenoptera; family Formicidae; genus Mycetomoellerius; species Mycetomoellerius zeteki. Next base: position 29,452 of record NW_017256040.1, read on the forward strand.
GAAAATTATTATTTGTTCTCTTATTGCGTTTATATTTTGTAACTCTGACTATCATTGCAAATAAAAAAAGGTTAAGTTACAAGTCGAATCTCCTTACGAATCTCCTTATGTTTCCTGAGAAATAAATGTATATCATATTTCATTTCTATTTTATTTTCTGTTTCAAATGTAATGTATATTGTGTAGATCTGTTATTTTTCTAAGCTTCTGAACTTATTGCATCAGTGTACACCAGTTCAGAACTTACAGTGGAAAAAGAACAGACCTTGCAATAAAGTAGAAAAAGAGAAAAGGTTACAACAGAGAGAAGAAGTGAGATGGAATATCAGTGCCTTGATTGGTTACATACCTCGCTCGCGCATGTGCAGTTCATTTTTATCCACGCTGACATCAAAGGTGCCGACATAGAGTTGCGCTACTGTATATACCTGTGCTACTGCTCATGTACTGCTGCCAGTGATGCGAATTCCGGGCCGCTTGCAGCACGCGATCAGCGCCACCGGTCGGCGGCCTGGCGCAACCGATGGCAACACAAGCACGAGCCCGTGTCCGTGTGACTTGGTAGTTGGAAGCGTGCCGACTATACTCTGAACGAGTGCGAAAAGGTC
>NW_017256040.1:30527-30846 GCF_001594055.1 Mycetomoellerius zeteki
GAATTTTGGAACGCACCCCAGATACACAACATTTATAATATCCCATTTTCGCAAACAGAAATCGTATTTAATGATACTTATCAAAATATACCATTTAAAACAGACAGTTTCGCGCGATTATCCGTACAAACAATGACGGAACCAATTAGAAAAATCGTTACAGCGGTCAATTTCTTACAGCTTAAGACTTAAAACACCTATTATAGATCCGGGGTAAGACCATCTCGAGTCTTGAGGAACGTCTATTACTGCATTGCATCCGATTTTCGTCTATTCACATTGCATCCGATTTTTGTCATACGACGAAAATCGGATGCAG
>NW_017256040.1:31088-67759 GCF_001594055.1 Mycetomoellerius zeteki
GAATCCAGCATATGGATTCACACTGCATCCGTACCATGGTGGAATTAAACAGGTGACCCATTTCAGGAGTTGCACAATGGCAGCCAATCAAATTTTGAGCTCATTTGCAGGAATTCAATATGGCCGACACTCTGTTGCGGTCAGCTGTATTGCATCGTACGTCTGCGTATATCGCGACTCGCGTTGTTTTTCACCGTTTTTCATAGTTGTTAATATACACAAATGCCAACGTGTTGCGTTCTCAATTGCAAGACGCAATTGTGAAAAAAAAAAAAAAACATGTGTAATAAAAAACTTATATAAGTCTTCGTTATGTATACTACTTTCCAAAACGTTCCCTTCGAGGAAAACTTTACTCGATATAATATGTTTACGTGTACTATATATTTCGAATAAAATTTTGTTGGAAAGGAACGTTTTGGAAAGTAGTCTACATAACTAATATTACAGAAAGAGAGAGATAAAGCTTATTTGTTATTTTATGGTTCTTTTATTGTATATGGTATTTTATAAACAGTTAATAAACAATTTTCATTTCTATATAATAAATTTTTACTAAAAATCAATAATCTGTTTCGTTCTTTTTATTTTATGTTTGAATAGTCCCGCCGCAAATGAGCTCAATTTCTGATTGGTTGAAATCATGGACCTCCGCCTATGAATACCGCCCCATGAATGCACCAATTGAATGAAAATAGGTCTGTTCGCGTTACTTGAAATCTTCAAACATTTTTGAACTTAAAATGAGATAGATATATATTTGGGCATTGAAAAGAAAAAAAGCGAAGATGCTGAGTGCAAAAAGTGCAAGCAACGCGAACAGACCTATTATTATATTAAATAAGATTTTGTTTGCCTCTATTTTTGAGAGCTTACAGATTTCGCGTTTTACGTTTTACTTATTTTTACTTCAATTTATTTAATTTTTCTTATCATAAATTAAACAAATTTATCATTTTCAATAAAAAATGACACAATTAGTTAGAAATTAAACTATGCGACGGAAAGATTAACCTGGGTTAACCTACAAAGCAGACTGACATTTTTGTGTGGTGACGCGTGCTGCATACAAAATTTGATATTGGGAATTGTATTTATATATGCAAAATTTGATAGAATTAATAAACGTTTCTCAGAGCTGATTCCAATTTGCTCATTTTCGTCAGTGACTATTAGCGAATGTTTGGGAATATATCCATGTTGTAATTACATTGAAAAGAGCACAACCATGTCGGAACCAGATAAAAAATCCAACGAACCGTATCGCCAATTAGAAGAATCACATGGTGCTGAGCTAAATGTTGGCGCACAAAGTACGTCGAGCTGTCCTACAAGCTTGGAGAATGCCACTGATGGATCGATGGAACTTTCCTCTGTTGTAGTTATACCTGATGGTATGTTATGTCAAACCGAAATCTCTTAAATATGTAAATGGTATGGAAATAATATATTGCAGTGTTTAATTATATACTGTGTTCTAATTACACAGAAGGGTTTACCTAACTTTAATATGAAAGAGGACCGTATGCTGTAAATATTTAATACCGCATGATAACATAACACAACACTGGGAAAACTGGTTTTACTAATGACTATGATAAGTTGTGGTAACATGGAACGCTGTAAAGTATCTTTAACAACAGTGTACATTAGACATGCATGTGTACAAAGAATTAGGTGTGTATATTTTTCATAAACTTTATGTGATAATAAAATGTCATCTGACATTTAAAGAAGAACAATATGTTTTTATACGTATACACGAATATGAAGTAAATCATGAAATAAATATGAATGTAAAATATTGCAGTAGTAACAGAAGTAGTAACAATTGTGAAATTATATTAAGTTGAATTAAATTTTATTGACAGATACCTTTACTGTGGTACAAGCTATCAATGCATTAGGCTTTGGAAAATTCCAAGTAAAATTGTCTCTATTCACGGGTCTTTGTTGGATGGTAGATAGTATGGAGATCACAATACTGAGTATTCTAAGTCCATCTTTACATTGTGATTGGGGCATTTCTAGATACCAGCAAGCACTGACCACAACGGTATTTTTGTAATAATTTGTATAATTATCTTTATAAAAAATATGTGACAATATTTGAGTTTATTATTATGGGAATTGAACTTCTAGGTAGTATTTCTTGGTATGATGTTAAGCTCCACTTTTTGGAATAATTTAAGTGACAGATACGGTCGTAAGCAAGCTTTAACTTTGTGTGCGGTATTATTGGCCTATTATGCATTTCTAAGTTCATTTGCACCAAATTTTCTCTGGATCCTATTGCTTAGAGGAGTTGTAGGATTTGCTATTGGTTGTGTACCACAATCGTAAGTATTTGGTAAGTTTCTTAAAGATGAACAATTAATTTGCTTTGAAATTTGTTGTCATTGATGCATACTTTTTTCTATAGGGTGACATTGTATGCAGAGTTTTTGCCAGCAAAACAACGAGCAAGATGTGTTATTTTATTGGATGTAAGTTTACATTATAAGTATATGGATTAATATACATCATAGTATTAAACACAATATAAAATATATATGTTATGTGTATTACAGTGTTTTTGGGCTCTTGGAGCTTGTTTCGAAGTAGCGATTGCATTAATCGTTATGCCCAATTTTGGATGGAGATGGCTTCTTATATTATCGTCCATTCCATTATTTATATTTGCTGTAATAACACCGGTTTGTAATAAATTTAGATATTTCTAAGTATTATTTATTTAGAAATACTTTAGAAATTACATTAAATAATTTCATATATTTGCAGTGGCTGCCAGAGTCTACAGTATTTGATATGACAACTGGAAAAACAGATCGTGCAATTTCAACATTAGAACGTGTAGCTAGAGAAAATAAAAAATCATTGCCTGTAGGAAGACTAGTTATGGATAGATTTTATCAAGGTCATCATGGTCAATTTAAAGATGTTCTGAGTAAAGAAATGTACAGAACGTCTGCTTTACTTTGGCTTGTATGGTAAATAACAAACTAAATACAAAAATATTAACTTTATCTCAATATTTTTGCAACTTTAGTATAACGTTGACAAATAGAATATATTCGTAATATTTACATTTTTCTAAATATGTATTATTACATATTTTACAGGATGAGTACAGCGTTCTGCTACTATGGAGTGGTATTAATGACAACTGAACTTTTTCATACATCCTCAGAGCAATGTAGCACATGGAGTACGAATAACAATGAGGGTACATGCCAACTTGATTGCCGGTTGCGACGTAGTGACTACATTGATCTACTTTGGACAACATTGGCGGAATTTCCTGGCATATTTTCTACTGTATTTGCGATCGAGAAAATAGGCAGACGAAAGACAATGGCTTGCCAGTTAGTCATGTTCGCTATGGTAGTTTGCTTCTTAAGCAGGACCTGTTTGTTGAGTAGAGCGGTGTTGACCATTGCCATTTTCCTAGCTAGAGGCTTAATTGCCGGTGTATTTCAAGCTGCGTACGTATATACGCCGGAAGTGTACCCTACGCATTTACGAAGCATAGGTGTAAGTGCGTGTAGCGCTATGGCACGAATTGGTGCTATGATCACTCCATACATAGCGCAAGTATTTTTACAATGGTCCATCACGGGAGCCATGATCACTTATGCGACAACCGCGTTGTGTGCTGCAATTGCTACACTTGTACTTCCCGTGGAGACTAAGAATCAACAATCAAATGACGCAAGTCACGAAAATAGATAGATATCTCTGTAACAAAGTATCTTAGTATATTGACCGAAAGTTACTACTCTGTCGCGCATTATTTAGGATACTTTTATTCTTATTATATATTACGATATGTAACAACAGATGTATATATACAGACAATTCTTGATTGATTGAGAACTTGTCTTGTGTATTTATACATGACCATATATGCGAATACACAGCTGTAGTCATTATTAATATTTTCAATTTATTATTTAATCAAATGGACATATTTTGTAAGTTATCTATAATACGTATATATATTTTTTTTAAATATTTTATTTATTTATTGTAGTACACATATACTGTTAACAAGGGAAATTGTCTCGTCTGCATAAGGATTTATTATTTAAAAAAATGTTAATTCTAGATTACACAATATACAAACATAAAGACTGCTATGTATGCGACTTTCAAGAAAAGTGCCAAAACAAATATTAATCATGAATGCTCTAAATTTCGTCATATCCACAACTTTGAATCTATTTTTAAAGATAATGTTTATAGTATCTAATGGAATAAATGAATAAAATTAAGTTATTGTTAGTATGATTTTCTTGTTAATATACAATTATAAATTGAATTTAATCCAATATTGAGGATTATGGTTAATGTTGAAACCAAGAGAATGATCTAATATGTGTGCATGATGAGTTAAATTGAAAAACTTAAATGCACAAGCTATTATTTTATCTATATTTAATGCTTGTATTGGTCTTAAATTTAATTTGTATATATTAAAAATTATATATATACAATTATAATTAATGTACTTAATTATATATTGTAATTATTATGATTACACTTGAACAAGACAGATTATTTTTACAAATACTCTAAGATATTATCATTTTATATAGCAACATTTAGGTCTGGTTGTTCAACCTTTTGATAAATTTTACCTGTTGGGTAAGTAGTAAGATTACCCAATCACGTGCGCAGATTACCTAACAGGTAAAATTTACCAAAAGATGGAACAACCGGCCTTTAATATATCAATTTTTACAATATGTCAGATAAATGTAAAAAAACTATAACATTCTATATATACCCTGTTTTTCTTGTGCGGTGTTTTTAGCGATGTGTATCAAAATTGATAAATATATCTAAATTATATTTATATAACACTAATAAAATCATAAATAATAATTACTGTGATTACGATAAGTAGTTATTAAATGTAGATAGTGTATTGCAAGTTAGTCTTGTATAAGAACCATTATCACTTTTTTTTAAATGGTAGATATTTAACATGTATTTCTCATATATTATAGCATACAATTTCTACGTACAAAACATAGCAATAATAGTCTGATGCGTGCGCGTGCGTCAGGCATAAATAGGGTGTAGCAGCATGTAGTCAATCAGTGGAAAATAGAGCTGGCGCTATCAGTTTCTCTTTCGTTGCAATAATTGTACATATTCAAAAGATTTTTTGTGTAAAGAATACCAAAAGCAGAATTAGTTTCCAGTAAATAGAATAAAAGTATCTAATATCAGTCTCTCAAAATGGTAAGTATTAATAAAAATTGGAACATTTTGGAGGCTAAGAGGTTAGGTGGAAGTTAATCATGTGTGATTCCTTATATGGTAGTACGACTTTAGGTAGAAAAATATTTATATATATATGTATTTAAATAATATTTTTAAATATATTATTTCGTAATATAAAGAAGAGAATTTAGTTATTTATACGTTTTACATTATCCAAGCAGATAGTTTTTCAAGTTAATTTCAGCAAGATCCAAATGAAGACACCGAATGGAATGATATTCTTAGAAGGAAAGGTATCATACCTGAGAAAAAAAAGGAACAGGAAGTTACTGAGGATCAGATAGTAAATCTATTGGAGAGTACAATAGATGAAAAAACAGGACGTGGTGATTATGTTTCTTAGTTTCTTTCCAATTAAATTGCTTTTTAATGTTTATCAATGTGTTATCGTCAACTCACAAATCCAATTTTTACAGATCGTAACAATTTAGAAGAGAAGACTTTGGATGAGTTAGATGAGCTGGAAGACGAAGAGGATGAACGAGTTCTGGAGGAATATCGACGAAAGAGAATAGCAGAAATGAAGGAGTTAGTTAACAAATGTAAATACGGAGAGGTGCAAGAAATATCTGCAGAAGATTATGTTAAGGAAGTTAACAATGCTGGTGAAGACGTTTGGGTTGTTTTATATCTTTACAAATCTGGGTATGATAAAACAAAACAGAACCTTCATAGTGAACACAATTTTGAAACTAACTCATATGTATATTTTCAGCATTCCACTCTGTACTTTAATCAATCAGTACCTTGCCAGTCTAGCAAAAAAGTTTCCTGCCACTAAGTTTTTGAAAAGTATCTCTACTACTTGCATCCCAAACTGGCCCGACAGTAATCTTCCTACAATATTCATTTATTACGATGGAAATATGATGAAACAAATTATTGGGCCACTCGAATTCCATGGCATGAAACTGTCTGAAGCAGGTAATACTTGCTTGATTGCAAAGTGTCACGAATAAAATGTACAAGGAAATAATTGTACTGTTTATATAGAATTTACTTTGTTATATAGAATTAGAATGGATGTTGGGGCAGGCAGAAGCAATACCAACGAAGATTAAGGAGGATCCTCGACCCAAGATCAATGATGTTTTATTTTCGAGTTTGAAAAATGAAAACAATCTTGATGATGATAATGATTGGTAACTTTACTTATATGAAGTCATTAAGAGATTGATGCATAATAAGTATTATCAAATTAATGGTGTTTAACATTTAATTTATTTTATTATGTCCATAAACTCATCATTTATAAAAGTATTATTTTCGGAACTGCTATATACCGTTCATTTTTTAATAAAATATTTTATTATAATGTTATCCTACTTTATATGCTACTTTTCCTATAAATTGTATATGTAAGAAATCTATTCAGTAATTTAAATAGAAATTATGCTATTAGAAATATAAATAAAGGATTTATTACAACCAATTAGAATCAGCAAACTTTTAAAATTGTATTTAAAGTTTATGTAATGTTAGGTTATGTTAGATATGTATATGTTTACTTTTAACATTATAAATATGAAAACAATGTACTCTCGGTTTTAAAAATAACATAAAGATTATTTTTATGTCTTTGTGAATAAGTTTAAAATTATCAAAATTATATGTTTATATACATATCAATTCTTTTGTTTTGCAAATTGACAAAATTTAATTAATATTTAAGAATTGATATAATTAAATTCTCTTTTTTTTGCTTACAAGTAATTGTAAGCAAGATATTATTATAAGTAATAAGATTCTAATTTTAATTCCAAAAATTCAGTTAATCCATAGGTCTGTTCTTTTTGGCTGACTTGCATCAATTCATCTTTGTTCCTCTTCTTTTCTCCTGGAGAGAAAGGAAGAAAGATGAACTGGCGCAAAAGTTTAGCCAAAAAACAGGCCTCATAGTACATTGATTCTCGAATCAAAGAAAAAATACACATTAAATTGCTCATTAATTTTTCGTCAAAACATTGTCAAAGGAAGCAATGAATATTTTTAGAGTCGTTTTAGACGTTCTACAGATTTCACAACAGAATGTTATTTACAACTTGGAGTGCGATCCACTTTGCAGCATTTGTCAAATTTTTTCTTCTGATTGAACAACGAAGCATTTGCAGCGAGTGGATTGCATCCTCAATATGCCGTGTGCATTGTGCAGTTTATAATTGCGTACGTTCGATTTTACGCAAGATGCATATGGGCTGCGTTCCACTTTACGCTCACAACGCTCGTGGAGTCATTTCATCCTTGTCATTTATCAAATGTTAAATAAGGACAAACGATGCTCGCGAGCGTTGCGAGCATTAAGTGGAACGCAGCCATGATGTATCATTTTATCCTTGTTCTTCGTTGAATAAAGAAGGATAAAAATTAAAATAATAGATCATGCAATTATGCGTGAAATGCACCCTTGTACGTGCACGTGTGCACGTGACGTGCGCCAACGTGCGCATTCCGAGAGTCTTCAGAGTTCAGATGTTTTTCGTATCGTGCGACGTGCGATTCGCGCAGTTTACGCGACGCGATCCACGCGGTCAGACGAAATACATAACTCTGAATTCATAAAAAATTACGAGTGATTATAAGCGGCGATGGCGGCAATCCTGTCTTCTTGAAATGTCCTGAATTCTAATCGCGCGCGAATTAGATCGTTTAGGCCGGCTTGAAGCCGTCGGCGGAGCGCGAAGGTAAGACAGATTTGAGAACCTCGGTCCAAATGGATAACACTTGAGACGGTAAGAAATGTCCATCATCATTAAATTTCACGTGCATAGAGGGAAATAGAGGCTAGAAACACTTATCTCGAAACCTCAAAACATTCGGTTTGGAATTTTGGAAAATATAAATATGTATGTTTGATTATTGGGTGCTTTCCAGCAACAGAGAACAGTTACACCCTGTGTGATCCTATAGACCTGTTCTTTTTGGCTGAACTTTTGCATCAGTTCATCTTTCTTCCTTTTTTCTCCAGGAGGAAAGAAGAGGAAGAAAGATAAACTGGTCTAGTGTCACACAGGGTGTAACTGTTCTCTGTTGCTGGAAAGCACCCAATAAACGTACCTACATATTTGTATTTTCCAAAATTTCAAACCGAATATTTTGAGGTTTTCAGATACGTGTTTTTAGCCTCTATTTCCCTCTATGCACGTGAAATTTAATGACGATGGACATTTCTTACCGTCTCAAGTGAGGCCTAGTAATAGCTGAAACGTTGTTCAGCTTTTTTATTTCACTGCGAGAGTGAAGAAAAAGGTCTTGTATAGCTAGGACCGGAACACATTCGAACGTAATCTTGATATCTCTTATCAGATGTCACTCATAGAAAAATAAATAACAATGAAAAATAAAATATATAATAATTTGATATTCGGGAAGTGATGTTTTACGACGATGCAGCGATGTAATCAAACAGCATATTATGATTGTGTACTATTGTCGACTTGCATCATAGTTGGAATCGTACTGTTCTTTTTCCATACTCCAGGATTAAACTTCTTGCATGATTAATCTTTTTCTTTCGGATTCTCCAATGTGAAAAGAAAAAGAAGAAAAATGAAGCTGTAAGTATAATTTAGGCTGCGTTCCACTAAACGCTCACAATGCTCGTGGAATTGTTTCATCCTTGTCGTTTATCAAATATCAAACAAGGACAAACGATGCTCGCAAGTATTGCGAGCCTTAAGTGAAACGCAGCCTTATGGTGAATTCGATCACTCGCACTACACTGGATCTCAATGCATATTAAAAGCTACTTTATATAAAATATCTCAATGCAATGATACAATATAATCAACTTTGATAATGAAATGATACACATACATTTTGTTAAATAACGTGACAATATTATTTAATCATTAGATAGTTAATCGTTTAAAATATTTATATACTTTTACATTTAACTTTGTTAATTTTATGTAAAGCAGCTTTTAATATGCACTGATCTAATATAGTGCAAGTGATCGAATTCGCTATTAGAATCAATCCTGAGGTATAGAAAAAAAAGTTTGGACATTTTCAGCGCTTTTACGTATACATAATATTTTTTCTGCGCGACACCTTTGAGTGCCACTACTGTCGTCTGAACATAGCGAACGTTTAGAAAAAAAGGCTGCCCGGGCTACGGGGCGAATTTGTTTACATTCGCGGGCGCCCATAGGATATCTTTTTTCCATGCGATTATCGCTCGCTCAAGGGCTTCTCAGGTTTCGGTTTTTGTTTAGTGGCTGAGAGAGTGGCTTTTGTGTGTCACCACGAGTCTCATTGTCAGTCGCGCGCCAACGAAAGACGGGCTTGGACTTCGTGTTACGGTTACGACGAATTTCATCACCGGATCGCGAATCGCCCTGGGAGTGAGATCGGAAAAACAAAGCCAGTGACAGTGCGTTTGACGCTCACCTTCCCCTCTCCCTCTCCTTACTCTGTTATCGGATCTCCGACAAGTTTTTAATTGACGATTTTCGATTTCTTCAAAGGTATGCGGTATGCATGCAGAATATTTTTTTAGTGTATTCTGGATTAAATCGGTGCTTATTGTATTCAGTCCAGTGCTTTTTATGGGTCGAAGTTCTAAAAACAGTGATCTTACCTTCTTGATGCTTTGATTGTCAGTGTTGTATTAATTAAACATATGATATACTTGGCTGTTACGTGAGAATATTATACATTTTCAATAAGCTAGGCGTTAGGAGAGGCATTAGGGTTGTATTTATAGTAATTCTTTGAAACGCTGATAAAACTTTGGAACATTTTATTGTTTTAATTCGACAATAATTAAACAATAGACAGTAGATCTTTTTTATCGAGGATATGTCTCGAGTTTTATAGTGAAGTTTTAAATTAATAGATTTTTCTCCATAAAAGAATTGAGAAACTAAATTGTGATTTTTTCGCGAAGGTATTAATCTTTGATTTTACTTTTTGCGTTATTTCTCTAAAGTTAGAATGAAAATGTAATAAAATACGTTTTAACTATATTTCTTTACAATCTTTGTTATAAATAAAATAGAACGAAAAATTGAGAAAGAGACCATATAGTTAAAATTAATTTATGTATCTCAATTTGATGACTCGATAAAATCTATAAAATTTAAAATATATTTTTCGAAATAAATACAGTTTACAAATTTTACTAATAATTTTTAATAATTATATATAAAATGATTGTTTTCATCCTTTAAATGATCTTTATATGAACGCACTATTATTTACAAATAAATGATTGACACGATAATAAATAAATATGTGATATACTCGACTATTATTTGGACTTTTATTATGACTTTAAATAATCTAGGGAGATTAAGAGATTGTATTTAATTACATACATAGTAAAGTTCTTTGAAATGTTGATCGTAAAGTATTTTATCGTCTGAGGCCCGGTTTTTCATTACCTGGTTAACTTGTGGTTAAGCTTAACCACAAGTTAATTAGGTAATGAAAAACCGATCCTTAATTAGATAATGGTAACAATCATAAATATAAGTCGATAAATAGTTGACCATGGACAAATATTTCAGTATACTATTTTATTTTTTATATTTGAGATATCTTAGATATATATTATATATTAGAATAGGCAAATGTTTATTAAATATTCTATCAATTATTTTGTTTACTGGCTAAAGGTTCGTATATGTCGCAGCAGAGTATGCAGGCACAGAATTGTGATAATACCAGGAAAAAGATGAATATTGAAGTAGGTTTATCATCTATGAAGTCCTTCAAAACCATTTTTATGGAAGACGCAAATATCTCTAAGGAGAAAACTATCACAAACCAAGCTTCATTGCATAATGTGCAGCTTCTACGGAATCTACCAAATATTTTAAGAAGCAATAACACAAAAACATCTAAAAATCATAAACTATTGAACAAAACCGATACAAGTACTTTCGGTGCAGAAGACAGAAATTCTTCTTGGGAATTAAATACATCATCCAGCGTTGATTTAGATATGGAAGTCAATTATAATAAAATCACTTCACCAAAATCGCATCATCAAAGGAAGCAAGTGCACAATCCATTGGACGTTCAATACGATATTCCTGATTGCAACAATAACAAAAATAAAATTCTACCGCAAGAAGTTAGTCAGTTAAACACATTAAATGTGTCACCAAGTTGCCAGAAAAATACACCAATGAAGAAGTTAAAGTATAATAAGAAGCAGAAGAAAAGTTCGTTTAATAAAAACTTGAAAAAAAAAACAGCTCGTAAATCTGGCAGCAAAACACGAGTGTCACGTAAAAAGCTTGATGCTTTAGCTACTATTCCAGATATGAATATGAAGAATGCTATGCAAGATGCTAATAATTTTTTGAAGAATGATATACTTTCTCAACAATTTTCCGTTTATAACCATAATTTTTCAAATATAAATGTAAATGATTTAAATGACGTTGCAACAGAATCGGTCGAGCCATCTAATATTTTCTACTGTAACAACGAGATTTATAATTTCGAAAAAGAGTGTGATATAAATCTCAATGTTATTTCATGTAAACCGACAGAGATCAACACAACGCAGTCTAACACGATCCAAAAAGATATTACAAGTTATGAGTTTCCAATAACAGAGAATAATTTGCAACGAAAGTCGGTAGACAGTTACATTGGCTCTAATTTTTTATGTGGATCCAAAATATTGTATTCTTGTTCTTGTGCAAATTGTATGTCGCATGACAAAGATATTATATTTTATGAAGATCCAGTTTCAACTTCTACAAGCAGTGACGATATGGAAGAGGAACTTTTCGCATGTGATTTGCATACAAATATTTATGACTTTTATATTAATAATTACTTTCATATATTTGATAATTTAATGGACTTTGAAAAGAATTTTTATGAAGAGTTTGACGAGAACATTTCAACAAAAGAAAATGCATGTAGTAGCAATAATAGTACAACAGAACTAACTGAAAGCAGTACAAACATGTCATCCATAAATCAAAATGAATCGCAAAATTTACAGCCTTCCCATATCGATAGAAAAGATGTTTGCGTAGAATCATATCCTACAGCATTTGTCACATATCCTAATGAAATAACAATGGAAAATTCAAGAACTTTAGATGAAATAAATATCTCTAATTATTTAAATTTGGACAGTTTTTCGATGAAGGAAAATAAAATAATTTCTCAAGATGAAATACTGATTCAAAATGCTGTTTCATCGGATGCACCTGTTTCCAATTCCACATATCAGATACCGGAAAACAAAAGAGGTAAATATAAAAGATAGAAAAAAATAATTACAATAAATTATTACTTCAAGTTTTTATTACCTGAATTGCTTATTTAATAAATATCTGTAATATTTTTATTTCAGATTTATGTGTTATGCAGTGTACTCCATGTGGAAAATTGTTTGGCAAAAAGCATCAGTTATGGAAACATTTTAGTCACTGTTACTTTCACAAGGAAAATTTTCCTTGTCATATCTGCAATAAAATGTATAGGTAAGAATATAGAGATAAAGCTTTTTGCTTGCTGTTTGATAGTTGTAAATACGTTATAAATACGTGTTGAATGTATGTATGTACAGATATTATTTTAACACATTTACAGACATAAATCGTCATTAGCTCAGCATTTACGGTTAGTGCATAATGTATCACATGGTCTCCACGAGGAGTTGGAGAAGAACTATATTTGTAAAAAGTGTTCAAAATCATATGTTAGATTTCGCGCTTTTCAAAGGCACATGCTTCTTCATGATGATTAGTAAGTCTTATTGAACGTCATTGATAATTGGTTTCTAACGTGATGTTCTAAAACTGAGATTGCTAATAAGAAATTGCGAACGTTACAGAAGTACAACGTAATAACTATTCGTTCGGTGTGTACTTATGATTTGATAAGTGACGTTAGATTTTACGAATAATTTTATATTTTGATAAGTCAGTACTTAATACTTGATTTTTTTTATGTTTTTGTTATCATTTTTGTTGTCAATTCTTTAAAAATGTTCCTCTTTGTTTAGATTTTCTTATTAGTGTTTTCTATTAGAACTTTTTTTAGTTTGTGGTGTACTACAGCGAGCCTCATTACTACCGTATTTCCAGTGTATCACAGATTCTTCTCTCAACATTTTTATCATACAGTTAATTCTACATGGACTCTATTTTAATGAAGTATTAATTTAGAAATAAAAGAAGATATTTAATATTAAAAAGTAAAAGAAATACGAAGAAGAATATAGATAAAAATTTAAATTTTCGTAATTAACTTAAGATTTTTCAAAGAATATATGAATCTAACACAGAAATGAATGGAAACACAGTAGTAATAAACATTAATATTATTATTAATGAATAAATTGAAAACTTATTTATATCTATTTTTATATGGAAGACTCTAAAGCACAAAGTTGAGTATAACATTTGACTAATATTTGACTAATATTTGACTAATATTTTGTTCCTTTGTATCTATTCTTTTTTCTGAAATATATCATTAAAGTCTGTCTTACCATAACTGCATTCTTTCGTTTTAAGGATGAGAAAAAAAATCATAAACTCAGAATTTGGCAATTTATTTAGGGAATATACATATGTATATTTAGTAACTAACTTCATTTAGCATATATAAAAAAATATGTATTTTATATTTTTTATATATTCTAACGATACATCCAAAGTTTGATATTTATATGTGTATTCATTTTAATAGTATATTGCTGTGTCAAATATGTTTATTTAGGCAATAAATGTTTATTATTGATAAATTCACGTGCCTGAAGAACTAAAGCAACAATAATTGTAAGATCAAATTGTTAATGGTTTTCTACATTTTTGTATGATGAAAATTGATAAGGAAAATTGTTATCAAATAAAATGAAAGAAAAAAACATATCCTTAACATGTAATTTTCTTTGTACATACGAAAAACAATTTTACGAAGAAATAAAAGATATTTGGCTGTTTATTTTAGGTTTATTACGTACATTTGTCATTTGATAAGACACCAAATGCAAACACAGATATACGAGAATCTTTCATATAATCGTATTTGATGACATTATCGTATCATTCCGAAGTAGCGAATACATTGAATTCACTACATGCGTGAAATATGATTATCCTACAGTTGAATGTGTGACAGAATATCTCAAATGGATGCGTCTTTTAAAGGAAAAGGATAGAATCGTATGTTATTGCAGAACAAATTGTTAATTATTATATTTCAAGCGAGGTCGCGGAATTACATATTTATAACAGACATTAACATATGTCGTACAAAATATTGTTCACTTTATTAATGAATTTACTAGTAAAATTTTATTCGTAAAATATTACTTAAATTTAAATGTATATTATTTTATATTTGAAATTCAAATAATTGAATCTTGCAAATATATTCTTTAGGAGTTAAAATATAAAGACAACATAAAACTTTAAATTTATTGATAAGACTTTCAAATTTATTTATCGTCTAATTAATTACACTTATCGTTTAGCACTTTCTTGCGTAGAACTTAAAAAATAGAACTTGGATTCACGAATTTTTAAAAATGTCTAGTAAATTAGTTACCTGTATAATTGCAGCAATATTCAATTATTTATAATTAAAAACATTGTGATATATCATAAAAATTTTTTATAATATACATTTGTGTTAACGTTGCTGTATATTCACAAAAAACTTTTTGTTTACAAAACTGATTTTCAAGAGCAGAATTTCACGTAATGCAAAATTAAAAGTATCTCTTTAATTTTGTTTACTTAAATTTTTCCTGTTGAGTATAGTAATTTGCATTTTTTAATAAATAGGAGGAATATTGTGTTGCGCGCGATATCTATAGTATTTAAAATTGTGGTAAGTACGTGGTAAGTGTTGTACATTTTTTTGTTATTTTAACAATATTATTTTTTAGTATAAATGCGATTATTAATTTCATATTGTTTTGAAACTAAAATATGAGCTTTATTGATTTAACTAAAAATCATTTAAAATATTTAATAAACAATCATTGTATAACTATTGAAAGTGTTGAAATTGCAATGAATTTGATCGTGTATGTAATTTGTATTGTAATTTAAATTTATTTTTAATTTGTTCACAATAACTTCTTACAATCGAAAGACCACTCGAGGATGCGTTTATGATAGTTGAACATTATGTGTTCGTTCATCGAAAATTGAAACCTTTAGCATTGACTTACTTTCGTACAATGGTGAGTGCGTGTGTCTTCTCGATGAATCCCTACTCTTTTCTTTGACATACGCAGTTAATTTACTTGTCTCGATCATATCGATAGATCGCGTCTTATACTAAATTTACAATAATCTCTACATCCCGCCCACCGATTAATGACGATTAATCCTTATTGTTAATGTCAGAAATCGGTAGTTTACATAGTTTATTGATTGCTCATTTGCAGATTCCATTCGCCGTTTTTAATGTAACGACGCATATTTTGTCGTCTACACCTTTATGTGTTTCGATGACCCTATCCAATTTCCATTTTAAAGGCGGTAAATTATTTTCTTGTATAAGTACAACGTCGTCAATAATCAAATTAGGTTTTTCAATCTTCCATTTTAGTTTACCCTGCAATGACGTCAAATACTCTCTATTCCATCGTTTCCAAAAATCCTGGGTAATTCGTTGAATCAATTGCCAACGGTCGAGTCGATTAACCGGAGCGTCAGACAAGTCATGGTCCACGAGACTCATCAACGGTTCCCCAATAAGGAAAAGTCCCGGTGTGAGCGGTTGCATATCCGCTGGCGAGGAAGACAACAGACAAATGGGACGCGAGTTCAAACACGCTTTAACTTGAATTAATACTGTTAATTACTTGAATTAAACTGTAGTCAATTCTTCAAACGTTAAAAGTCGCTCACCAATGATGCGCTTTAAATGAAACTTACAGGATTTAACACCTGCTTCCCAGAGACCTCCTATGTGGGGTGAAGCCGGTGGAATGAACTTCCACTCAATGTCATTAGACTTGCAAAGCGCATCGACTATTTTTTCGTTCTCCCTCCTTATTAAAATGTTGTATTTCTTGTAATTCATTTTTTTGCTCCGATAAAGTTAGTTGCATTGTCGCCGTAGAGAGAAAAACCGGGCCCAGGAGAAGAAAATTACGGGCCCCTATTTCGCGCAGGTATTACCCCCAATCAGGAGCGGCAGATTTAGAATTCTTAATCTAATTTAAATAAGGAAAAAACGCAGGGAAGGAAAGACTAACTAAATATTTTCAACATGCTTGCAAGATTTTTCGTTTTCTATTTTATTTTATAGATTTGCTAGATATTTGCAAGAACACATTTTTTGCAAGAAAAAAATATGACACGTGTTATATTATTTTCTATATACGTACGTATATTATGAAATTAAGTTTAGACTAAATGCTCTTTCCGTGCTTTGGCCGATGCAAAAGCGTTAATTAATATTTTAAAATCTGCCTTGTCAATGCCGATTCTAGGCAAAGAGTGCCTAAACAGTGTTTCTAGCTTATTAGAAGTAATAGCGTTTAACAAATCAAACGGAGAGAGACCGGCTTCAAAGTTTGCTTCGTAGATGTATTTTAGATGGATTATTTCATCTATTAATTCTTTAGACACATCAACAGCGTATTTCTAAACAAAATTGATAACGTCGATCCGAATGTTCTCTTCATCTAATGTTGTAAATTTCCACAAAAAAGAAAACGTGTTATTCAAATCGTTCATTGCAGTAAAACGATTAGAAATTCCTGCAATAACTGAATCTACAATTACATAAAAAGTATTTATTTTAAAATTGGTTTCTTCGTCAGTAATAGTTATACTGGTGGAATCTTCACCCTTATTTTCGGAAAATGTCTTAGCTCGTTTATTTTTTCTTCTACTCACAGATAATGTTGACGAAGTACCCTTTAATCCACTTGCGACTAGTTTACATTCGCGTAAAATGGCATTCCATTGATTTCGTATTTGCTGCATATCCAAAAGTAAACTTTCAAGATTTTCAACTTCGACGTCGATTGTAGCGTTTCTAGCCTGTTTAAATAGAACGGTGCTTTTTTCATTGACGGTATTTAGAATTTTTGACCATATAGATGCCATCAAAATACATTCAAATTTACTAATGTATTTTTGGATTCCATCAACATCTCTACGAGTTTCCGCGGTCAAATTGAGTGTTTTCTAACGCACTTTGAAGTCCAGGGAGATGATTTGTAAAAGGTTTCACAGCGTCAATTCTGGCGGACCATCGCGTCTCAGATAAACTGTGAAGTGAAGATCCAACTTTATTTTTTAAAATCTACCAACGCTGCGGACTGCTGCTGAAAATAGCGTAGCACTTTTGAACGACTCCGAAAAACGTGATGGCTTTGGAACAACACTCGACAGAATCTACTCCACATAGATTCAAACTGTGGCCGGAACAGGGTGAATAAACAGCAAGCGAATTATCTCGAAGAATGTAGCTTTGTGCTCCTTTATATTCACCTTTCATATTGCTACCATTATCGTATGTATCCTTGTCCGCGGCATTCAGTCAAAGGAATGTTATGTTTTTTTAAAGTGTCACGTATCAAATCAGCAATAGCCGCACCAGTTTTCTTATTACAATCAACAAACTCTAAAAAGCGTTCTTCAATCGTATACTTTTTTCTTCTGGATTTAAATAAAGATAGTGTAAAATGAAAGTAGTTTGTTCAATGTGAGCGGAATCGGGTGTGGCGTCGACGATTAAGGAATAATATTTTGCCTTTTCTCGTTCTTTTAATATGGCCGATATCACATAACGAGCACACAGATCTATAAATTCGTTTTGTATATCCGGCGAAAGATAGTGGCATTGCAGACGCTGGTGTAGCTGTTGGAACGTCTTCACTTTTTCCAAATGCTCGCGTAATAACGGATCGTAGTGGCTAATCAATTCTAAAATTCCCAAAAAAATTCCGTTGTTTCGTTTTCCAATAAGATGACTTTCCCCTCTCAGTGCTAAACCTCTTTCTCCCAGAAACAAAATTGTATCTAAAATACGTGTTAAAATTTCTTGCCATTTCTTAACTTCACCCTTGATTTGTTCACACAACAGCTTATCAATTGAAGATTCATTTCGGACATTCATTTCCATCCCACGCCACTTCACATAACATTGAATGTGATCTTTATTATTCTCATGTGATTGCAGTCTTTCGTACAATTTTTTCCACACCAGGTTTTTCGAATATCCGCCCGGAGAACAAAGATAAGAACGATTCACTGTATTTATACTAAATAACCGACATGGAAGGCAAAAGAAAGCACTCTTACTGCGGCTCCAAACTAACCAATCGCGTTCCACCTTTTCACCATTAGGCAAGTTTTTGAACAGCAGCGATACGGGAAACCATTCATTCGACCGATCATGAGGAAAGACAGAAGGTATTTTTTCTCGAATGCGAATCATTTCATCAACCAGTTGTGGAAGTAAAAAATCAGTGTCTACAGTACCAATGTCATAGTCGTAAAGATGGTTAGTCAAGTGAAATTGGGACGTTGATTGCACTTCTGATTCGCGTTCTGTGGATGTGGACTTTTGAATCATTGCAGCAAAATTTACATCAGTTTCTACAGGCAGATTTTCCTTTTCCTGCACCAGATCAGACGAAACAAAAGTAACAAACTGTTCAGCTTGGTTACAATCAGATTCAGTTGTCGCGGACGAAGAAGCACACGGAAACGATTGACTACTTTGCCTTTCAGTCGAATCATGACTTTGATTTACACTGGCATCTGAACTTTTCTTAGAGTGAAAATTAAAATCAGTAAGAGTTGCTTGTCTTCTTTCTGCAATTAAAGTTTTTTGTTCGCGATCTGTGCGTTGTTTTCGCTTTTGCGAACCAGATTTGTGATAGGACATTTCTATATTTTATTTACCTAAAAATCAACAATAATAATTATAATAATAGTAGCATTGCAAAAAAAGAAGAAGAATTAAAAAATCCGAAACAAAAATATGAATAAAGCCACATTACCTACCTGTTAAGACTTGAGAGAACAAGCACAGAAACGCAGCACCGCAGTTATCAACGCTATAGAGAGATGAGCGCAGTGGCAATAAAACACGACGCGTAGAAACAAAAGCACATCTAGATACAATTTTTCGACGTTCGCTTATAAATACGGAAATACGGAACTGTGAATAGCAAAATAATCTTTAAAAAGCTAACTCTTGCAGCCATTTGATTCCGCTACAACTTCTACTTCTATTCATTCTTGCAAATTATTCTTTGGTCTGTTTATTATATAAATAATTTTTAGTAATTTTTAGTAATTATATAAATAATTTTTAGAACTTGTATAACATTGTACATTTCTTATTTTACAGGAATTAAAATAATACTTAATATCAAATTATTAAATTGCTTGTCAATTTAATTTGTGATATTATGTACTTCGGATTCAGTTTAAAACTATATTTTAAGACAATCAAGACCGACAATCATTCGGCGCGCAGTTTTCATGAGCTGGAAATTGTAAAATTCACGTATAAATATTATCGAGCACCAAAATCCGCTTTAGACCGCATTAGGAAGTTTTCTCTTATTGTTTGATTTATTCTTAGCGCTTTTGACTATACTAATGTTTATCGTGCTTTAATTTTATAAAACATTTTCAAATTTTTAAAATGAATTTTAAATTTTAAAATAAATTTTAAATACCATAAACATTAATTTGATTATTTAATATTTTCTGGATTTTGCAATCAATTTTCAGAAACGAATATACGAACTTTTTTCTTATTCTTAAAATATTTTGTTGATCAAAACAAATTTTCTCATTTTTTACTTTCATAATATAATTTCTTTCTAAAAATTTCCGATTAAATAATAATTAATTTGTTTTCCGCAATTATTCTTTAGATTATACATCAGCTGGAAGAAGTTCAAAAGTAATCTGGTAGGATTGATAAAGTTATTTTTTTATATATTATTTATATATTACATAAATTTATTTATTCGTAATCTATAACTTGCCGAGCGATTGAACATGAATGGTTGGCTCTATAGGTAAGAACTAATCATGTTCAGTCGCTCGGTGAGCAGGTTAACTGCTTTACAAACTTGAACGCGCTCTATTGTTTCGAAAACAATGAGCATTTAGAAAATCGGGATCCTCAAAAAATCTGAACCCTTCAAAAAATCCGGGCCCGGGGGAATCACCCCGTCACCCCCCCTCCCCTCTCGTCAGGCCCGACTGTCGTTAAATATACGCTATGAACAACCGCGACGCCCAATGAAACGTCTTAGTGCAGCTATAAATGATGCCGCACTAAGATCGCTAACGACTTCAAGATGTATCGCCTTCGTTGTAAAACATATAAATAACGCTATACAGGGTGTCTCAGACCACCCGTACCACCCTTTTAAAAGGTAGGGATGTGTTTGTACAAAAAAATGGTTCAGACAAAATTTGCAGGATTTCGGGAGATCTATCTGATGGTGACCTTGAATTTGACCTTGAGGTCGACCTTGGGCATAACTCAAGGTCAAAGTACCGTTTTACAAATGTAAACCCTTATTCATGACTTCAGAAATGAAAAGAGCGGAAAATTTTACGTCCGAATACGTTATCAAGTCTAGGTCAAAATTACCCTTAGAGGTCATGTGGAGGTCAAGTTACTTTTAGAGCACCCGATCCACCCTTCTAAAAGATATGGATGTGTTTGTACAAAAAATAGTTCAAACAATACTAGGTATTTACATAGCTATGATGCATCCATCTGCTGGTGAATTTGAATTCTACCTTTAGATTCATTTGTAGTCGTGTACATCGATTTTTAAAGATTCCTAATTATCAAGATCTTAAATGAATCTAAAGGTAGAATTCAAATTCACCAGCAGATGGATGCATCATAGCTATGTAAATACCTAGTATTGTTTGAACTATTTTTTGTACAAACACATCCATATCTTTTAGAAGGGTGGATCGGGTGCTCTAAAAGTAACTTGACCTCCACATGACCTCTAAGGGTAATTTTGACCTAGACTTGATAACGTATTCGGACGTAAAATTTTCCGCTCTTTTCATTTCTGAAGTCATGAATAAGGGTTTACATTTGTAAAACGGTACTTTGACCTTGAGTTATGCCCAAGGTCGACCTCAAGGTCAAATTCAAGGTCACCATCAGATAGATCTCCCGAAATCCTGCAAATTTTGTCTGAACCATTTTTTTGTACAAACACATCCCTACCTTTTAAAAGGGTGGTACGGGTGGTCTGAGACACCCTGTATATGATTTGTTAGTTTTTCTGCCGCGACCTTGATTAATTAACGTTATAATCGGTCCCGTAAAATCTACTCCGGTTGTAAAAAAAGCACGTCTCGGAGTAACGCGATCCGCGGGAAGTTGACCCATTAATTGTGATACAGCTCTTGGTTTGTTTCGAAAACAAATCACACAGTTATGCACGACCTTCCTTGCGATGTTTTTTCCTCTGATTGGCCAATATCTTTCGCGTATCGAGTATAATAAGGCCTGAGGGCCCGCATGCAACAATCTGATGTGTTCGCGCTTGAATAATAGTCGCGTATATTTGCTATTCGAAGGTAATACAATAGGATGTTTTTTATCACGTGCAATTGATACGTTCTGCATTCTGCCGCCCACCCTGAGGATACCTTGTTCGTCAAGAAAGGGACTGAGCGATAGTAATTTATTATTTGAATTGATTTGACCCCTTGTCTCAATATTCGACAACTCCATTGCGAAGTGAGTTTTTTGTATTGTCTTAATAAGCGTTCGACGAGCCTTGCAAATTTCACTCGTTGATAAATGGCCGAACTCGCGATCCGATTGAATTGATCTTGCGTTAACAATAAATCGAAAACTCCAAGCTATTATACGTTCAATCTTTGTAAGTGCCGATTGATCATCCAATAATCCTTGAATAGTCTGATTAAACTCATTGGTGCTCAAGAATATTCGCGAACCCGAAACTTCCTCCATCTGGATTGTTTTAATCTCTGATGGCGAAAGATCCACCAATTGCGCCTCACCCGACGGATAATCTGTGTATCTCAATAACCACTCGGGACCCTCCCACCAAAGCTTACAATTTTTTAAATCCCTGAATGTTATACCTCTAGATATTAAATCAGCTGGATTGTCTTTACTTCTTACGTGACTCCAGTGATCCGAAGGAAGAACGGATTGAATTTCAGTTGTTCTATTAGATACGAACATTTTTTGACGGGATGGATCGCCGGAAATCCATGCTAATGCTATCGTGGAATCGCTCCATGCATAAATTCCATCGAAATTAGTTTTAAGAATGTGTCTCTCACACCTTGAAGCAATCTAACCAAGATTACAGCTCCGCAAAGCTCCAATTTTGGCAAAGTGATAGTTTTGTTTTTTATCGGTGCGACTCGCGACTTCGAACAGAGTAAACTAGAATGACAATTATTCTCCCGATCGACAGTCTGCAAGTAGATGCATGCTCCGTATGCCCTCAATGAAGCATCACAGAAAGCGTGCAAATACGATCGAACCGCGTCAGTGCTCGAGACTACTTTACGCGGGATTTGAATCGCACGAACTTCCCCCAAATCCTCCGCATACGCCCTCCAAGCTTGTTGAAGGTCACGCGTCAATGGATCGTCCCAGCCCAAATTCGATGCCCATGTTCCTTGCATTATTAGTTTAGCACGAATTGAGATGGGGCTGATTAAACCCAAAGGATCAAACAATCTCGAAATCGCCGACAAAACTTCGCGTTTTATTTTAATAGAATTTGTTATTGATTGAACTGAAAATTGAAATGTATCCTGCTCGGAGTGTCAATTTAACCCCAATGTCTTGACGGTATCTACATTAATTGTAACTGTCGCGGATTCATCGACTCGATTGCTGGCTTCCAAAACCTCTGTACAATTTGAATGCCACTTGTGTGGCTCGAATCCGTCGCTGTTTAGCAATGTCTTTAATTGCGATATTAACTTAATTGCTTCGTTTTTACAACTGACTCCTGTTAAAATATCGTCTACATATAAATCATTCAGCAGCACATGCGATGCTTGCCGAAACTCGTCGTTTGCACTACTAGCTAAGTGCCTAACGCAACGAATTGCCAAAAACGGAGCACATGCTAGTCCGTATGTCACTGTGTTCAAATTAAATTCCCGTATGGCATCGGTCGCGGAAAATCGCCACAAAATTCGCTGATAATTTCGATCCTGGTTATGCACTAAAACTTGTCGATACATTTTTTGTAAATCAGCAGTGATCGCAATAACATGCATTCGAAATCGCAAAATTATGTCGGTTATAGTGTCCTGCATATTCGCCCCTACCTTTAATGTATCATTCAACGAAATCCCGCTTGTACTTTTTGCAGAACCATCAAACACCACGCGCAATTTTGTTGTGGCGCTTGATTCGCGAATTACACCGTGATGCGGCAGAAATACTGGAGACGTTGAATTAATTTCTTTCATAACTTCAGACATGTGTCTTAATTCGAGATATTCTCGCATAAACTCCATGTATTGTACATGAAATTTTGAATTTAATTGAAATTTACACTCCAAACACTTTAGTCGCCGCATCGCAATGTCTCTTGATTGTCCCAGCTAATTTTTATTGTTTCGAAAGGGCAATCTAACTGCCCGGATACATCGCGAATCATCGTATTTACAAAATGTTTCTCACAATCTCTCTCCTCATTCGATAATTTCGTATGTTTATTTGTTTGACATTCCTCTAGATTCCAAAACCTTGACAGCGTATCGTCGACCGATTCCTTTTCCACGAATAAACATGTAAGCATACTCTGAGATTG
Organism: Mycetomoellerius zeteki; assembly: GCF_001594055.1. Lineage (NCBI taxonomy): Eukaryota > Metazoa > Arthropoda > Insecta > Hymenoptera > Formicidae > Mycetomoellerius > Mycetomoellerius zeteki. Next base: position 55,147 of record NW_017256040.1, read on the forward strand.
ACGGCTGGTCGCCCGGTCTACCACTAAATGTTCGGGAACCGAGCTCGCTATCATCCAGCCGAATTTGCTGTTCTGCAGTGTCGGTAGATTTTCGCCAAGCTCAATTCTCCCATTCAGCAGCAGCTGAAGAAAGAATTCTCCGCCCACTAGCGCGTCTATACTAGGATTGTAAAAAAATGTATCTGCTAGTTTCAAATTTTCTGGAATTGATAATTGTGAAGCTAAAATAGAAAATAATGGCAATTCCTTTGTTATCTTTGGAAGGACCAGACACTGCAGATTCAACTCGAAATCCGATACGCGCGATTTTATTTTTAATTGACAAGCATGCCTTACCGAACAATTCATGTTATTTAATCCGTTAATAGATTCATAAACGTTATCCATCCTTAAGTCTAGTTGTTTGCATGCGGCCGCTGTTACAAAATTTATTTCGCTGGCGCTATCCAGCAAAATTCGTAATTGATAATTATAGCCATTATCTTGTTTTGCGCGTACAACGGGAAAAAAGTGCCGTCGACATTAACACTCTTTTACGCTCGCTCTCACCTGCCATGTGATGCACGGATGGCCCGCTTGCTGACTCCGCGTGACTCGAAGATCCCTGGGATGAATCGGTCGCTGCCGCTGATCTTCCCGCTGAACTCCCCGTAGATGAGCTTCCAGGCCTCCTTCCTGACTCCATTTGTGAACCGCTTGCCTCCCTTGCGAAGTGGCACAGCGTGTTATGCCTGTCACCGCATTGTCGACATGAACTCGATCTGCAGTCTATCACGAAGTGATCATTTCGAAGACAGTTCATACACAGTTTTAATTTCTTGACTTCTTGCACTCTTTCTTTGGCCGACAATTCTAAAAATTGTTTATAAGAGTAAATGAGATGCTGCCTTTGGCATAGATAACATTGTCCCGATTGAATTGTTGTAGACAAGGATCTTATTGTGTGATTTTGAAACAGCCGTTTGTCGGTGTTTATTTCCATCGGTGTGATCTTCACGTGATGATCTGTTCGCGCCGTCCTTGTCTCCGGCCAACGATGTTCGCTCCAACACCTGAGACTGACGTTGTAAAAATTCGATTATGTCGCTCGTCGTTATTGTTTCTCTTTCCGCAATATGTTCCTCCCATCGTCCTCTTGTTGCCTTGTCTAATTTTTTCTCGATTAAATAGACGATTAATTCTCCCTATGACTCTGTAGGTGAATTCAGAAGTGCAGGAGTGCAGAATTTTTAAATGTTTCTGAACATGGTCCACCAAATTTTGAATTGCGTCAGCAGACTCCCGCTGCACCTGCGGCGTCTCAAATAGGCACTGGACGTGTCGCTTCCGAATGACTCGTTCGTTCTCGTATCGTTTCTTTAAAAGTTCCCATGCGATCGTATAATTTTGATCTGATATTTCGATTGATTCTATTGTTTTAGCTGCTGGGCTGATTAGTGATCCGATTAAATATTGATGCTTCTGTACGTTTGAAAGATCGCTGTCATGTATCAAAGTCTTGAAGGTATCAGCGCATCTTTTCCAATCCTCAATAATACCGCTGAATGTTGGTAGTTTTATGATCGATAGCTTTATTTGCGGCTGTCGCGATGCACCCGATTGTGCATCCACGCTCTCCAATAATCGACATTGTTGCTCCAGTATACGTGTCAATGCCGCGTTCTCATTTGATTCGTTTGATCGCTCTGTTAAATGTTGAATCAGAGTTGCTTGTTGCTCCATTATTCGCGTTAACGAACCATCGCTGGGTTGACTTCCACTGCTTGCTGGAAACACAAGATGTTGGCCGCAATTTGTTAATAGACTGTGTCAATGATGCCTTCAAGATGAGATATCGCTCGTCAAATTCAGCTGCTTCGTCAGCGTCCCTCTCCGCATATTCCTCCTCGGAGATTAATGTCACTAATTGTTGTGAAATCCCTTGAAATCGTTCGTAAGCTCCGTTCAGATTATCAAGGCGCGCTTCCACCTTCTCTTGTGAAGTGTCTTCCAATTTGTTGACTTTACGATTTCTAAAATTCTCGGTGGCTGTTAATTTTGCCTTGAGATATCCTCGTTGCCTTCACAATTGATCGGCACTCATTATTCTTATTCTATTGATGAATTCACGAGGACAGCTCGACTTACCTTATTCTCACGATGAGTCGAGAACAATACTCGATACAGAAAAACCAACAACACAATCCATCAATCCCCGAGACAAACTTAGCGAGTGTTTTTTGGCATAATGATGCGGTCACTATTTATATGTGAATGTTCTAAACGATCATTTTCATTGCAAATTCAAATTGTTAGTGTTAAGGGGTTATACTACCCAGGCGCACTGAAAAATGAACGTTTTTTTTGGGAATTTTTTTCTTGGAAACTATTCAATGGATCATGGAAAATGAAATTTGAGGCTTTATTATACATGTTTTGAGGTATAAAAAAAATTTTTATTATAAACAAAATGGCGTCTTGGCAAGTGGTAAACGGAACATGTGTTTTTTCCGAGGAGCGAATCTGCGTACATCATAATCCCGCATGCATCAAGTTGTTCATCCCGTTCCCTTTTCCCCAATCACGTACCCAACAATAATAATAGTAACAATTCAATATACTGTGTTTTGATTTTGTTAAGAAATCAAAACATGTATACTTTAAAACACAACAATTGTTTATAAATTCTAATTTATATAATATATGTAAAATTTTGTTTTGCATATTAAATCTAATGTTTTATATATCATAATCCAATAATTTAACGACAAATTTTTTTTTTGCTCTAGGTGCTGTTCGGAGAATGTTATGATGTACGCAGATTCGCTCCTCGGAAAAAACACATGTTCCGTTTACCACTTGCCAAGACGCCATTTTGTATCAAAAGTTATAATAAAAATTTTTTTTATACCTCAAAACATGTATAATAAAGCCTCAAATTTCATTTTCCATGATCCATTGAATAGTTTCCAAGAAAAAAATTCCCAAAAAAACGTTCATTTTTCAGTGCGCCTGGGTAGTATAACCCCTTAATAAAGTTCGTTTACTTGTACATTTTATTTTGCTAATTCGAACACACGCACTCATCCGGCTCGAAAGAACATTTTATGTTAAAATTGGAATGAATTTGATCGTGTAATGTATTGTAGTTTAAATTTATTTTTAATTTGTTCGTAATAACTTCTTACAATCGAAAGACTACTCGAGGATGCGTTTATGATAATTGAACATTATGTGTTCGTTCGTCGAAAATTAAAACCTTTAGCATTGACTTACTTTCGTACAATGATGAGTGCGTGTGTTTTCTCGATGAATCCCTACTCTTTTCTTTGACATGCGCAGTTAATTTACTTGTCTCGATCATGTCGATAGATCGCGTCTCATATTAAATTTACAATAATCTCTACAGAAAGGTTTTATTTAAATATTTTATATTTTGTTGTAACGTGATATTTGTTAAAACCTAAATAGGTAAATTATTGGATTATGATATATAAAACATTAGATTTAATATGCAAAACAAAATTTTACATATATTATATAAATTAGAATTTATAAACAATTGTTGTGTTTTAAAGTATACATGTTTTGATTTCTTAACAAAATCAAAACACAGTATATTGAATTGTTACTATTATTATTGTTGGGTACGTGATTGGGGAAAAGGGAACGGGATGAACAACTTGATGCATGCGGGATTCGTATAATATAACCGTCTAAAGGTACAGTCCGAGCGTGGATCTACATGCTAAGACGCGGGGAGCGAGACTGCCCGATCGCATGGCGCAGCGCCATCTGTGTCTCGGTGTAGGGACCGAGGTACCCAACATCTTCCCCCTTGGGAGAAGTGACCATTGGGAGTAACTTTTGGCTGACGAGTCCAGAACGAGTCTTCTGGGGGCCATTCGGTGTCGGATGAACCTGATCGGAGTTGGATGGTCCGATGGAAGTTTCTGGCTATGATCGACTAAGGTTGGAGCTGTGGAAGAGGCTTCTGGTCGGTGATTCGTCTCGGGGCGGGAGGAACGTCTTGCGGAGAAGTCTGTGGCGAATGAGGCTGATAGAATGTCCAGCCGTTATCTTGATGCGTAGGTGGCATAAGAGCGGGGGAGCCACCTTTCCAGATGTGATTAATGTGTCGGTCGATGACCTTGCCGTCATCGAGGCGTATTGAATAGTTGGTATTTGATGTGGCCTTGATGATACCTTGTTCCCTTTTGTCCTTACGGGTTAGTACCACTACTCGATCTCCCACCGTTAAGTGGCGTGATCGAGCACCGTGATGCTTCGAAAATTGTTTTGACATGTCTTGTTGTTTGGTTGAGAGTTCCGCTGAAGCCGGATTCGGGGTGTTATGTTTCGAGAGCCACTTGGTAAACGGAGAGTTCATACGGCGTCCAAAAAAGAGGTCGGCTGGAGCTTTGCCCTCGGAGGCATTCGAGCAAGGGCGATAGCTGTAGAGAAAGTCGTACAGCTGCTGCTTCTAGTTGGATGGGTCCTTGGTGATTGTTCTCTTTATGGTATCTATAATACCATTCTTTCGGCCTGGCCATTAGACTGTGGGTGGTTGACCGGGGAGAGTAGATGAGAGATCTGCATTTCCCTGCACAGGGTGGCGAACGTTTCAGAGGTGAACTGCGTTCCGTCTGAGACAAGCACGTCCGGTGGACCGTATTTGCAAAAAAATTCTCGACAAAGGTCGGCAGTACGATTAGCTGATATAGTGAAGGTGATAGCGACGTCGATGAATTTAGAGAATGCGACCACGAAGATAAGTAGATATTGACCGTCGACTGGGCTAGCGTAGTCTAGGTGTACACGTTCCATCGGACGTGTTGGAGTGGCCCACGGGTTCAGTGGTACCTTTACAGGAAGTTTCTAGTTCACAGCGCAAGGGTCGCATTGGTGAATGAGGCGTTCGATGTTTTCCGACATTTTTGGCCAATACATGTACTCGCGAGCGAGTTGTTTGGTTCTACGTATTCCCGGGTGGCCTTTGTGGAGAATGGCTAGGATCATAGGTCTGAGTTCCTCAGGGATGATTCTGTCGCCCAGGAGTAATGTATCGTCGATGATACTTAGATCTTTTGCATGTCTCTTGTAGAGTTCCACGTCTGAACTTACTTTTGCCTTCCAGCCCTGTTTGATGGCTTGGAAAACAGCGCGTAGAACGGAACGCTCCTTAGTTGCTAACTTCAGTTTGTCTCGAAGTTCTTTACCGAAAAAATCGATTGACAAGTTCTTGATCTGAAGAACCTCTGATTCGACATCACAGATGCAAGCTACTTGAAATTCTTCTGCATTGTCACGACGGAAATTATCAATTAGACGTGAGAGTGCGTCTGCTTGGCCAAAATCCTGAGTACGTATGTATTCGATTTTAAAGTCGTAACCCAGTAATCGTATTGCCCAGCATTTAAGCCGGACTGCTGTCGTTGGTTTGAGTCCCTTAGTGTTGTCGATTTGCAATAGCGCTACGAGGGGTTTGTGATCTGTTCGTAGTGTGAATTTTCTTCCCCAGACAAACTTATGGAATCGCTCGACGGCTGTGACGAGTGCGAGTGCCTCTTTCTCCAGCTGGGAATAGTTACATTGAGCGCTAGTGAGACTTTATGCCATGTGGAAAACTGCTCGTTCGTGACCGTTAGAGTCACGTTGCAAGAGAATGGCACCGATTCCAGTAGCACAAGCGTCGGCTGCTGTCACTAAGGTTTTCGAAGGGTCGTAATGTTCCAGTAGAAGAGGACTCAGCATAACCTTCTTGATTTGTTCGAACGCTGAGTCATGAGGTTGGCTCCAAGTCCAAGGGCGATTTTTGCGGGTGAGTTCTTCTAAAGGGTGTTTTAACTGATGTAGGTGAGGAATAACTTTCCGAAATATTTTCCGTAGTGATTCACCATACCAAGGAAACTGCACTTCTGAGACGGAGGTAGGTTTTGGCATGTTGACTATGGTAACCTCTGGATCGGCTGAAATGCCATGGGCGTTTATGATCCATCCTAAGAATTTGATTTCCTTTAATGCGAAGTGCTGCATTTCTCAGCTCTGAGTCTCCAATCTCTATCTTGCAGGCGTTGCAAGGTGTTGTGTAAGCGGATATCGTGTTCCTGTTGAGAGGAGCCTGTGACTACAATGTCATCCAGATATGCATACACTCCAGGAAAGTCGGAGAGTGTGAGATCCATGGCCTGTTGGAAAATAGCTGGAGCCGTTTTGATTCCGAAAAGTAGGCGTTTAAATCTGAAAAGTTCTTTCGGTGTTGTAATAGTTGTGACGTCACGATGAGCTTCATTGATCTCTAGTTGGAAGAACGCGTCGCTAAGGTCCAGTAAGCTGAAAAAACAACTACCATTTAATTTTGACATAATGTTTTCTACTGAGGGCAGCAGGTGCTTGTTATCCATGATCGCGTTGTTTACTCCTGTTGAGAAATCAACGCAGAGGCGAAGTTTGCCGTTTTTTTTCTTCGCGATTACGATGGGCGATGACTAGTTTGAGGTTTCGACTGATTTGATGATGCCGTTCGAGACGAGACGCGAAAGTTCTTCGTCGAGTAAGCTTTCCATGGCGAATGGAATCTGGCGGCATGGCGTTTGCACAGGGCGAGCGTCACTTGCAAGATCGAATTTTGCCTTGAAATCGCGGCACATGCCTAATTCTTCGGCGAATAGGTTCGGAAAATGACGGAGGACGGTTTCAAGATACGTGTCAGCTCTGGCACGACTCCACCACCTTCCGGCGGAGATTTCCGTTTTGTGGTGTTTTTCTTCTTAGATAGCGAGACCTTTAGCACTGACGGTTGAGAGTGTTTCATTGGATTTTCCAGCGTCTTTAGGCCGGAGGAAACGTTCATGTATGCTTCGAGCTCTGCGACGACATCCTTTAAAGAGGCATCCTGATTCTTCTCTATCACGCGGAGGGCGATTTTCTTTAGCTCGTTGTTATCCTTAGAGTAGCAAAATGATTGCAACAAGAGAAGGATGCGAAGGCTATCGTCTGTTATCTTGGAACGATCGAAATCGGCCGCGTGACGATTAATACGGTCGAGATGTTCTGTGATTGGAATTGATTTATCGTATCGATAGTTTAGAATTTCTATGCGGCGGTGAGTAATGGGAACTTTGTCACGAAAGAGTTCTTTTATGATGAGTTCGTCCTGAAGCATGCGCATTGGATCTAAAGGCGCGACATGGTCCACTAACCTGTCAAATTCCGTGTTTTGACCGAGCTTGTCTAGCACCAAACGTGTTTGAATTTGGGGTGGCAGGCATGCTGTTTCCGTGACGATTGTATATTCGTAGCGAAGCAACCATTTTGTAAAAGGTTTTACGTCGTCGCCAGAACCATAATGATATTTCTCTACACGAGCACTTAGATGATTGTAAGTCTCAGAGAGAGATGGTGCGTTAGCTCCTTCTTCTTGATCGCTTCATTTTTGTGTGAGCTGAAGTTGGAGAAGGCTGTTGATGGCGGCCGTCAGAGCCTCGATTTGTTTCGTCGTGTCCGTCATCCTCGGTTGAGATCACGTTGTTCACTTGAAAATCTTGTCCGCAGCACCAATTGTTGGGTACGTGATTGGGGAAAAGGGAACGAGATGAACAACTTGATGCACGCGGGGTTCGTATGATATAACCGTCTAATGCCGAAAGGTACAGTCGGAGCGTGGATCACGCTAAGACGCGGGAAGCGAGACTGCCCGATCGCATGGCGCAGCACCATCTGTGTCTCGGTGTAGGGACCGAGATACTCAACAATTGTATTTGAGTTTTTGAATTTGACAAGTTTATATTATTGTAATAAATCTAAATACGCCACGAATAATATTTTCATGTTGGGCCACGTTCAGAAATTTCATTCGGTATCATTTTATCCTTGTTCACCGAATGTTAAACGAGGATAAAGTGATACCTGGGTGCACTCGAGTGAAATTTTTGAATGTAGCCGTTAACCGTGACGTCACTGTGACGTCATGTAACTCACATCAGAGGCTATGTTTCAAAGTTACTGTCAGCACTGAAAATGCTACAGTTTACGTTACATGCACTATAGATTTTCAGTATTGGCAGTCAATTTTGGAACACAGCCAGAATAAGCGCGCAACATGGTGTCGCCGCGTTGCCTCGTGTCCTCTTCGTATTTCCCAACGTTGGTTTGTAAGAAACAAGTAAGTGCAATTTCGTATTTCGAAAAAATATATTATTCGAGCGAAACAGTTTTAAAAGTATGTACGATTAAACGATAAGGGAATGAGAGAAATTCCGAGATACTTGTAATAATTTAGGAATGCGTTCCGTTTCACGCATGATGCGCATAATGTAGCATTTTGTCCTTATTCATCGAATATTAAGCTGCATTCGGGAATGCACACCGAGTGCTTCCAAGTATAATTCTATCCTTGTTATTCACCGAGTGTTAAACAAAAGATAAATTGATACCCGGAGGCACTCTGTATATACGGAACGCACTTTAGGATTCGAGTCTTGCGAAATAGTTCCTCTATTTTGTCGGCTTTCTACGATAAAATTGTGAAAAAAATACGGTAAAATTGTAAACACCACGTATAAAAATACACGGAAAGAACGGTTTTGTTGAAATATCAAAAAATTTAGTTGGATACAGATCTGGAAGTAATTTTGTTTGAATCAACAAAAGCTGCATTCCGATTATATTTACTGTCAGTACTGAAAATTACTGTTGTGTCTATGACCAGTCACACGCACTATTCTAGTCTGCGATAGTATAGGATGAATTGATCACAAATTTATGAAGTCACAATATTAAATTTGTTTATTTGTCCGATTGTTCATATTGTCACAATATATTAATGTTTATCATTAAGTAGTCACTTTCACGAATAATCGCATATTCTTGAATCGTACACGTATAAACAGCTATAAGTTCACACGCTTTACCGACCTCGACAACGCCTGGGGACTGTCGTCCTGAGTCGAGGCGTGACACCGCCTGGGGACTGATGCCCTGAGTCACACTTTTTACCGACCTCGACAACGCCTGGGGACTGTCGTCCTGAGTCGAGGCGTGACACCGCCTGGGGACTGATGCCCTGAGTCACTTTCACGGCACGGACACGCAACTAACGCCTGAGGTCGTCACCTTGAGTCGCGGATGCTCGAGAAGATCACTTCACACACTGCCTGAGAGAGCCGATGTTTCACCGTGGCACGGTCAAAATCGAATGCCTAAAAAATCGTCCCTTCCCGATCATCGTACACGTCCGCCGTCGTCGCCGAAATCCCCGAAGGTTGTTTTTCCGCCGATTCGTATATTCAAAGAGGCCGCGGTATCGATGACTCCGAGATATCGCGCGAATCGTTTCCACATGGTTAAACCGAGAAGAAAGACTGGATTATTAATTTCTTAATTATGGTACTATATGTATAATAGTAATATTATTTTTATTGTATTTTGAACAGCATTTATAATTGTATTTTGTTAAATATATCAGAATTACTCGTTAATTGGATAAATTTTTCTCGTTAACTATACCGCAGAATATCTTAAACAATTACAGCATTACGTTAAGGTAAATGTCTCAGTGATAAGACATGTATCTAATGATATAGCTTGCTGAATTTATAACTTCAACAGAACCGTTCCTTCCATGTACCTGTAAAAATTCATCTTTCATACATTCGTTAAGAATTCATTATATTCCGAATTTCTCTCGCCGCGTTACGCAGAGAAAAGGATACGTATAAAAAATACACACATCTACTCTATTTATTTCGGTTCAGGCAAGCTTGTGTTACGTCCTGGCGACTTCACGATTCTTTTCTTTCATGGAAAAAATCTATTTCCTTTTTCTCTTTCTCTCTCTTTCTCTCCCTCTGAGTATTAATAATTTGCGAAACCTAAGATAGAGAGTCCATAGCACGGTCGATCGAATATCGATTCTCAAATCAATAGAATAACTATCGCCATGAATAATTGTAAACATTAAATGAAAATTAATAAATATATTAATCATAAATATTCGATCGAGAGCACGTGTATCCCTATGACTCATAGATAAGTCTAATTACCTTTCCAGCGCACAGACAAAAACAAGACTCTTATCCTTCCTATTTTTAGAACACCTTTCCCAATAAGCTAAATAAATCCTATTAGTCTCTCCTATATTTTGAAATCCTAACACTCAAAAGGAGTGAACCACCATCAAACCAAGGTCCAAAAAAACAACGCACCTCGCGCACAATATATAAAAGCCCTTCGCAAGAGCACGTTATCATCATTGTTATAGTCAGAGACCTACACAGCACGAAGTGCTGCCCGATCGTGTAAAGAAACCTAGTTCTCGCGTTCGGTATCGAAGTTGTGCGGCGCTCCGGGTTGATTCCGTCTACCCTTCCATTGAGAAGTTCTTCGATCGACCCAGATTGCTGCTGCCGATCCTGCGAGGATTCTTCACATCCGGATCACTGGCTCTTCCTTTTCAAAAAGAAAAACTGCAACTACAGTGAGTAACTAAAATCCTTCTTCATTTTTTCAACGACCATCTACAACACATTACCTGTCACTTTGTTTTTTTTTGCCCATTGTTGCTTCCTGGCGGATCTCTCTTTATTATATATATGGAATCAAATCAGCTGAAACCTGCATCTCTGCTCTCCGTTGCGGTCAATTATATAAGACACCTATACATACGAGTATTCGAGGTTGTTGCTGTGACTGTCGCTGCCAATAGCGTGGCTCCCGTCTTACAGCACTTCCACGGATTATTCATAATCATTTTACATCCGAGGTTGTCGCTGCCAAAAGCGTGGCCCCCGTCTTGCGACACTTCTTCGGAACACCGACGATTCTTTTGCATTACCTCGATGCCTACTAAGGATGGACGAAGACAGCGAGAGAAGATATTAAGATTCCAAATAAAATCAGCCCTTATTTCAAATCACGATCCTTTTCCATATTTCCAGAAATTAGCACAGTTGTTAGATCAAACCAAACCGGCAGATTCAATCCGCGAACGTGTATATACCCTCGAGAAATTGGAGATCAGTCTCACGTTTCCCAACTACAAGAGGATTCGAAAAGGCGATCCACGTAGATTCGCTTATAAGCTTCGTAGACTTTTTGCCACCGGATTCAAAATTATCCTTCCGAATAATTATCTAATACTTCCTAGTGAACATCCTTAATCGCACAACTCGATTCTCTTTTCCCTGCCCCGTTCCTCGAGAACACCACCGGCCCTTTCGATGAGATTTACCAATCCATGAAGGTCTCGTCAAATCGGTAAACCTTCCTCTCCACACACACACACACACACACACACACACACACACACACACACACACACGCGCGCGCGCGCGCGCATAACACTCATATTTCGTAAGAAACCTACAGCTTATAAAAACATAAATATAGAGAATAGAACATAGTTCACTGTTACAAAAGGTGGTAAAAGTTCCGATTAGGGAACCCCCCCAATGACCTTGATCTTGACATATATTGTCAAGGTCATGACCCTGAGTAACCTCTAACAGGTTTTAGCCGTCGCTCGTCCTTCGTTAAAAAGTTATTAACAATTAAAGTTAGTAATTCTTTAACTGCTTTACATAGCTTAGATATCTCTGACCTTCGACTCTCACCTCCCCTCCCCCTGCAAAGGGGCGCCCGACTCTCACCTTCAACTCTCATCCTCCCTCACCCCCTGCAAAGGTGCTCGACTCTCACCTTCGACTCTCATCCCCCTTCACCCCCTGCAGAGGGGCGCGCGAATCTCACCTTCGACTCTCACTCCCTCTCCCCCCTGCAAAGGGGCGCACGACTCTCACCTTCGACTCTCATCCCGCCTCCCCCCTGCAAAGGGGCGCACGGCTCTCACCTTCGACTCTCACCCCTGCTTCTCTCTCTGCATCGTAATAGTGACCTTTCCATTGCTTAAATGTAAGCAAAATAAACCGAGGAATAAATAGACTTGTACGTGTGAATGTTTAACGAGCGTGAAAGTCGTGCGCCCCTTTGCAGGGGGGAGGGAGGAGAGTCGAGGATGAGATTCGCGCGCCCTTTTGCAGGGGGGAGGGGGGTGAGAATCGAAGGTGAGATTCGCGCGCCCCTTTGCAGGGGGGAGGGAGGAGAGTCGAGGATGAGATTCGCGCGCCCTTTTGCAGGGGGGAGGGGGGTGAGAATCGAAGGTGAGATTCGCGCGCCCCTTTGCAGGGGGGAGGGAGGAGAGTCGAGGATGAGATTCGCGCGCCCTTTTGCAGGGGGGAGGGGGGTGAGAATCGAAGGTGAGATTCGCGCGCCCCTTTGCAGGGGGGAGGGAGGAGAGTCGAGGATGAGATTCGCGCGCCCTTTTGCAGGGGGGAGGGGGGTGAGAATCGAAGGTGAGATTCGCGCGCCCCTTTGCAGGGGGGAGGAAGGTACCACCAGGAAGGGTGGTGCCTTCCTCCTCCCTACGGCCCACCCCCTCCCGCACCCACTCCGTCGGTAGAAGTCCCCCGTGTGCGTGCGTGCGTACGTGCGTGCGTATTTATTTTAAAGTACAGAATTTTTGCGATATATAGTAAAACTTTTTTTTGTTAATAACTTTTTAACGAAGGACAAGCGACGGCTAAAACCTGTTGGAGGTTACTCAGGGTCATGACCTTGACAATATATGTCAAGGTCA
>NW_017256040.1:67770-69082 GCF_001594055.1 Mycetomoellerius zeteki
GGGGGGGGGGGTCCCCTAATTGAAACTTTTACCCAAAAGGTCGTGGATACTTAAAAATATATATATATGACATAATAATATATGTAATAATCGAGTATAATAAGTGAGTAATAAATAATATTAAGTTGTTCACCAATTAAGATTTATTTCTGCCACCTTTCCGATTCATTGCATCTTCCAGAAGGTCGTACGGGTCCTATCCCCGGTCACAAGAATTAAGTTCCTTGACCGAAATAAAGGATCAATGGTGGCACTGTCTCGGTCGGCATTGTAACACCTGTATTGGCGTTGACCCGCTCCGAAGACTTGCACAAGTGCTTCCGACTCGTGGCACGCGTCCACAGAGCGATAAGCCACGGAAAACGGTGTCGGTTGTGCCCCCCCCCTCTCCGCTCCTAAATTCCTTATTTTCCATGAAATAAAGAATCTCGGGGGTTGGACGTAACACTTGCGACAGGACGCTTTTTGCTCTCAAGGTGTGAGAAAATAGTTTCTTCATCAAAACGACAGTTAATTGTAACAATTCTGGTTTTTTTTTGTGTTTTTGTTTAATATGTATTAATTGACATATCCTAATTTCATATAAACTCAGATAGCAAAGCGTGTCTCAGCAAAACCGCACAAATCTATGATTGCTTATGATGCTGGTAACTTGCCGTAGATTTGTCTTCAACGATTTCGAATATACCGACGTTGTAGTAACATGCAGACATGTACATAATATGTATATGTATTGCTAGCAGTTTAACAGCAAGATAGCTGCGTCAATGTTATCTTGCATTGTCGACAATATGACAGCATTGTATGATGCTGCATATTATTTGGCAACATGATGGCAATAGTATGAATTTTGATGACGATGATTTTGTCGGCAAATTGCTGGCAAGTTGCTACTCAGTGTTATCATATCGTGAAGGTATCAAGTTGCCAACAAATGAGGATTCAGTTGCTGCAATTCTGGTAGCAACACATGCTTAGCAATGCATACTTAGCAAGCAACATGCTAGCAACAAGACAGACATGTTGCTATCTGGAAATATTCTAACTTATAATATGACATATTATTCTCTTATATTATATATTATTCTAATATAAAAATATATGTACATAATAATATCTCGTATATTATTCTAATATAAAAATATATGTATAATATGTCGTGTTTGATTGATAAATATTGAGATATTTGAATGGATATACGTATAATTTATTATATTTCCAATAGGACATATGATATAGAAACATTGATTACTTAACGTGCCACTGTTCGACGTAAAAGATTATTATTAATATATTATAATTAATATCATTA
>NW_017256040.1:69363-89825 GCF_001594055.1 Mycetomoellerius zeteki
ATTACTAATTAATTAATTTAAAATATAAACAATATATTTTTAAATAAAGTAAAATTTTCTAATAAAAATAAGATAAAATTATTTAAAATTAATTACTTTTTGTCCAATGTTATAAGTGTTTGTCGTGCATAATCAATGCTAAAAGGGAGTAAGAAAGAATGAAATACAAAATTGATGCAGATGCAGCACTGGAAGGTCCGGTTCGAGCTAAGCAGAATCAGCTTGAAAGTAAAAATTCATATTTATATTTTAATATTTTTTTCAAAATTAAAACTTAATAATTTTAAATGTGTCTTTTAATATTATTAAGCAATTATATAAATTTTTAATATTTGATGTAAGTGCGTTAAAAAGATGTCTAAATGTATAAAAAGTTTGTGTGCGTGCGTGTGTGCGTGCGTACGTGTGTGCGTGCGTGTGTGTGTGCATGCGTGCGTGCGTGCGTGCGTGCGTGCATGCATGCGTGCGTATAGCATTTTTTTGTGAAAATAATCGATATTTCTTGATTTTGTAAATAATCAATATTTCTTGCGAAAAGAGTATTTGATAATTTTTACTTAAATTGAGATTATTTTAAGATTACTATATTTATCTGTTTATTATTTAGTTATTAATCATTAATTATTAATATATTTGTATTATATAGTTTTTCATAGTAATTACTAAATTTTTGTGGATATGAAAATTGTATTTTGTTATTATAGAAAAAACTTTTATATTAAATATGTTCAATTAAAATCTAATCGGTAACATTATATTTCTTACCGATCCATTTCTGGATGCGAGATCGGTTCTGGAGTTGGCGGTACTGATGAGTAAAATTTGGGGTATAGGAGATGGTTTCTTTTTTCGCCAATATCATTATGGCTAATTGACTATATTTAGTAGACTTCATTGAGTGCCTGAGTGTATTATTTTATTTTACTAATGAACGATAAAGAACGACATACCAGAACACTCGGGTAAAGTTTCCGAACACAGCTCACATAAGAAATCAGTGTGATTTATTTCACGTATAGATTTTCGCATATAGATATATAAATTTGCATAAGAAAAATTGAACTGGAAAGTACGGTGTACGTCACACTTCGCGTTTTAGAAAATACATTTATCAAAGTGTTATGTTTAAAGCAGAATTATTTTATTATAATACTCTTTTCGATTCGATTTATTACAAAATGACTTCTTTTATTATTAAAATTCTTGTCGATTTGAGATTTGAAAAGTTAACATGGAGAGAATTGACTAAAAATTTTATGGTTTTTCTCAATTTTTTATAACATGATGATATGATTGGTTATAAATATTTATAAATTTTATGTATTATTAGTAATTATAAGTTATACTGTTTATTTCTTGATGATTTCTTTAGCAAAGATTTTTTTATCTATATGTATAACTATATCAAAATTGGACGCCTGAACTTTGTAAATTACAAAGTATTTGCGTGAATTCGCGATTATTCTGGTGCGTTAATAGATTTCATGCACGGAGAAAATTTTTTCTTAGAAAATCCTGAAAATATGATAGTAGTAGGACAACATTGTATTTCGAAGAATTTTAATGTAAATCTCTCTCATTCATTAATAAAACTACAATAAAGTATAAAATAAGTTTGATCAATTTTACTGAAATGCATGGTAAAAATCTTTAAAATATTGTACTACAACTATCATATTTTCAAACATAAATTTTAAAAGAAAATTTTCTCCGTGTGGTATTTAGTTTTATTGTTCCCGTTTAATTTTCCCGTTTAATTTTTAGTTTTTTTTTAAATCTAATATCCTTATATATATAAATTATACAAAAGATCATGAATTTTGTAGAATTAGATTTATAAAAGTTAAAAATTTTTCGTAGAAATTGTGATTATTTTGGACTTGTTGATAGATTTCAGAAAAATAGACATTTCGTAAAATTAAGTTTTTGTACAATTATATGATATTATATTTATATAATTATAAGGGACGAACGTAGGAAATTTTTGATCGCACGTACGGGAGTGCACGCGGAATTTCTTAGTAATCGATGCCCTTGCGGGACCGCGATCTTCATTTAAAACTAGACATACATTGGAAATTTTCGGTCACATGTATATATGTGTGATCGTCAATTGTCTGTTATTTCTTCTTCAAAATCCTCTGTATGGTTTTCCGACCCTATTCGTGGGTCACAATACCATACATATCAATTCTAGTTTTGTAGCCCCTTCGGGGGCAGAGACTTGCTTATCTTTTTTTTCAATCCGGTAGTAGTGGAATTTGACTCTACAGAATTTGTCAACACTCGAGGGGACCTACAGTTTAACGCCGAATCCCCGAATGGCGAATGCGAAAAATCGCGTATATGGGGCGCAGGTGGGATCGAACCCGGATCCGCAGATCGCGAGTTAATCGCACTGAGCATATAAGCCACTCTGCGCCCTAAAAATATATAAATTTGAATTAAAGATTTGATTGAATTAGTTTGCTATACAAATTTCGTGATAATGTCAAAAATTTTATTTCATCGTCAGAACGATTGTTTTATGTACATTTTAATGTTGCGATCTTTGTAGAATAATATTCACAAAGAGAGGAATTATGAAATTGAGCTTCGAAAGGGTATTATGAGCTGAAGCAATCTTCGCAAAAATATTAAAAAAACGGTCTTGCGAAGCAAGATTAAATTTATATCATATTACGTTACAAGAATCCACAAGTTTTTTATTTTACGATACATAAATGTATTTTAAATTTAATTTATGAATATTTTGCTATAAATTATTTAAAAAATTTTAACCTTTTATATATACGTTATAAATAGTTAAAAAAGATTTCGATGTTAAATTGTGGATTTAATATCGTGCATCCATTGCATGTAAAGTGGTATATATAAAGTGAAGTACGGTGGACATATAAAATTCTAATCAATTTATTTGTCATATATAAATATTCGTTTATTTAATTAATTATTAAATTATAAATTAAATAAAATGGCAACTCTATGAATTTTATATCGCATATATATTGCGTAAAGTGAAATGAATTGCAATCAAGTGGAATAAAAGGCTATTACTATTAGACCTGTACTTGCAGATGCAATTGCAGCGGAAGATGCATCGACGAATGCATTCGAACGTTGAGGCAAAATGTTGAATGCGTCAATCAATTTTATAATTAGTCTGTTCTTTTTTAATTATTTTTTCCTGCATTTTATTGTAGTTTATCACTTCTCTTTTTATTTTATGAACTCAAATATTAATAGAAAATTGATATTAATTTGGAATAATATAATTTTATGACTATTTTGTGATTTTTTCTCGTAATAATGTAAGAATATAAAACATTATGTACACGAAATTTATTTATGAATGTAAAGAAATTATATATAAATATATTTAATATAATATACAATACATATAAACTTCAGGATTTTTCAAATATTATAAACAACTAAAAAGAACAGATTATACTGCATGTGTAGTACTTGCAGTATTCACAATAATTACATTGATTTCTAACATCGACATTTTATGTTTTTTTAAACTGATAATTTTTATATAGTAAGATTTTACATAAAAATTTTTATATGTATTTTAAAAACTGAAATATGTATAGGTCTATGTATTACATATGTTGTTCTTTTTATCAGACAATGAAATAATCTGCAAGCTACAATCTGCTGTTGCGTCTTTCATTCTTTAAAGTTTAAACAATTAATTGAGTTTGATGAAAATTGTGTCGTTATGCAGGAAGGCAGAAAGAGATTGCCTGATTAACTCGTGATTCCGATCTTGTGATCGGAATCGTTCTATATGAAAATATCGTCTGTTCGTCGCTATTTACACATCGGTTTTCAGCCGTAAATTGTAACGAGGCCCCATCACGTAGCTCGTCGAATTTATTGATGATCATGCCGCGACGGGTAAAAGGCGGCCTTGCCTTTTTAACGACGTACGATATCAGTAAGGTGGCCCGTTAGTACGTCGCCTCTGATATTGTAACGCAGTATCGACCGTGCGAAACTCATCTCGCCAAGATGCCGTGTTATCTCAGCGGTGTAATCTTCGCGACTCCGATCGGTATTGTATCTAGAAACGTGGTGAACTTGACAAACTTTAATTAAATGAAATTTTAAGCTGAGTGTTAATACATTTCGTATATTCTTGCTAGCACAGTTTATACGATCACGGTAAATTTGAATTTTAATGCAGTGGAACCCGGTCGTCTACTTTCGTCCTCAAAACAGCTCAAATTTAGACTGTAACAATATTATGATGTATTGAAGTATTTCGGAAAGATACATTTTACGATATCTGTGTCATTTCTTTAGGAAGAGAAACGGGAACGCGAAAGTTAAATTTTCGAGTTCCATTCGAGGCAGCTTAGTCGAGACTGATATAAATGAAGAAGTTGTTTTTGTAGAAATTGATAAATTATTTTTTTCCCTGTGACGCGTAAAACAATTAATATATGTATAAAATTAAATAATAATATAATAATTTAGAGATTTTATTATTTACATAAAAATAAAAGAAATTCGAAATGTATCAATTCTTACTCATGTAAGCATTACAAACTACGGAATATTTTTAAATACCAAACGATGAAAGAGTCTTCCACGATAAAGAGAAATAATGTTGTTAAACTATTTTTTACCTTTAAACGTGTTGTGATTATAAAGCAAGGAAGTCACGTTACAAATTGCAATAAACAACTTATGGGTAACAGCTTGTCATTCTGAAAAGACTTAGAAATAATAGTAAAAAATGATAGTCTTGGCGCAGAATATTGATAGTAATATTCTCATAAAATATCGAAATCACCTGCAGTATCGGCAAGTAAACATCGATGCGAAGATACGAAAGTGAGAAGGAAAGAAAGGGATATATTTTCTAATATCATAATATCATTGGAATCACCTTTATCTCGTATCGGAGTACGACGCGTAGACGCGCGCGCGTGTCTTCATCCTCATGGTCCGCATGTCACCCCGGATCCTCGTTTTCTCCCTCGTCGAAAAGGGTGGTCCACGGTGGCGCCGTGTCTGGTCAAAACGGGAACGAAAGCTTGCGCCGGAACCGCGCAGATCCTCTCCTCAGTAGTTGCCCAGACGCTGTCACGGGCGTAGCTGGATGCTGGATCGTCTCTCTCTCTCGTGCGCGCGCGTGCCGCAGGGAGGCGCTTCCTTTTCTTCTTCCTCTTCCTCCTGATCACGTCTCGCGTCGCCCTCGCCATCGGCGACGTCGTCGTTGCCGTCGTCATCGTCACCGTCGTCGACTCCGATCGCGACGTCGCGCTCATTGACACGGCCCGATCGTCGCCCCCGAGAGCGAGGAGAAGGTGCTGTAGAAAAGGGAGGCCGACGACGAAGGATTTCTCCTGCCGGCGTGACCGAGGAGAAGAGGGGGAGAGAGAGAGAGAGAGAGAGAGAGAGAGAGAAAGAGAAAGATTGAGAGGGGAAGAAAGGGAGAGAGAGAGACAGGCAGACAGAGATAGACCGAGATAGAGAAAGAGGGAGAGACAAACGGACAGGTGGACCAAGATAGAAAGGGCAGAAAGGTAGACGGGGAAGGAACGAGGAATATAGTTCAAGATAGAGACCAACCGACCGACCAGTGGAGGAGGTGTTGCTCAAGTAGTGCTCTGTGTATGGTGCAGTGCGGTGCTGTGCTCGAGAGAGAGAATGGCGTGGACGGATTTCGAGTGTATCTCGCCGTGACGTGGGAAGGTAAGAGAGCGCTATCTTACGCATTTCTCCTTTTCTTTCTTCTCTCCTTCCCATTGTGTTTTATCCCTTTTCGTCACGCTCCGAAACGGCCTTCGGAGACTCGTCCGATCGTGTCTAACCGGCAGCCCCAAATCTAGTTCACATTCCAAATCGGCTCCGATTTGCGACGATCATCCATTGGTTCGACCGGCGCGATGATACATCGTGTCGCGACGCGTCGCGACGCCGTGCCGCGCCGCTCCGTACCGCGCGGTGCGTCTTGTCGCGTGCGCGTCTGACGCGACGCGTGCTGTTACCACTGATGGCTGTAAGCTCTGGCTCTAACAAGCATTGGCTGCGCTAACAAACTGCTTAACGGTCGTATTCGCGCGATCTGTCGGAATTAATTCTTCAAAGATCCACATATTTCGTAATGTACTACTATATGATGAAGAAATTATATTGTCATACTTTTTATTATTATTTGAAATCTTTACTTTTAAACAATAGAATTTAGATTCTAATGAAAATTAATCAAAGAACGTAACATGCGTATACAGCAAATACAAGCTGATTGATCATTAAATTTCTTTTATTCAAAATGACGATAATAAACGTTTCGATCTTTTAGGGTCCTCCTCAACATACAAATCGCTTATATAGATAAAACGTTCGCAAATTTATTATCACAAAGTAATGATAATAATATAAAAACTAGTCATATAGGAATATAAATATAATATACAGTGGAATCTCGATAACTCGAACCTCTATAGCTCGGAAACCTCTGTTAGACGAAAATTTTGTTCATTCCCTTCCGCTCCGCAGCGGAAAACCTCTATAAATCAAAATAAAACTTACTTTAACTCGAATTATTTGTCAGATATTTAGATCTCGAGTTTGTAATACTTGACAATATAATACTTGACAACGATTGTAATTATTTAATTAATCTGACCTATTCCCAAAACATTTATTATATGTATGAAATAAATAATTCACTGTCAAAAATTGAATTTTTTAAAGTCGTTTAATCGCAAACTTATTAACTCTCGTACAAAGTCTCCATAAGTCGAATTTTCATATGCCCTCTTTTACTCAAAAAATTCGATTAGTCAAAACCTCTATGACTCGAAGATTTTAGCTCTTTTCCCTTGAGATTCGACTGTAGTTAAATTATGCTAATTCTAATCATTTTTTCTCTCAGTGTTGGTTTGTATGGATAAATGATCTCATATCTCAATTTTGTCATATACCACATGGATAAGCTGATCAAGAGAGAGTAGTTTCATCCCATCGAAATACTCCTTCTCGACCAGCTTATCCATCTGGCGTACGACAAAATTGATATGAGATCATTTATTTATGTGAACCAGAGAAAATATGATTGGAATTAATATAATTTAACTATAATTTATAATAATTTTGTGGACAACTATATATCACTATTTATAGTAATATGTAGTTGTTTTTAACCATGCAAATATATATAATCAATTGTGCTATTAATAACAGTCACATACACACTGCTTGAATGAATAAAAATATTTATTTTATTTCTTTCAATAAACGATTTACTAAGCACAATTTCTTAAATTCCTGTATGACTAGTTTTTATGTTATGACTATTTTGTAATAACAAGTTTGACAACGTTTTATTTATTAGCAGTTTGTATATTGAGGAGGATCCTAAACTAATGTTGAAACGTTTGTTATTGTCATTTTGAATAAAAAAATTTATGTATATACTTGTACTGGTTCTTATACAGGATGCGAGGGACTGTTACTATAAGAAAAAATGCCACAATTCTGATAATTATATTGATATTTTTATTTGAAATTTTCAGGAAAAAATTGAAAAATGATTTTATTTTACTAAACTAAACTCATTATTCGATGATATCACCTTTGGCCTTGATGATGGCGTTAAGTCTGCTGATGAACGCATCGCACGCTACAGCGCTGAAAGTGGGATTAGTTGCTATTCTTGGCGAAGACATGTTTTGAGTGCGTCCAAACTTTGGTGTTTTTTAAAGTACACTCTGCAAAATACACCTCTAAAAAAACATCGAAGTTTAGATGCGCTCAAAACATGTCTTCGCCGAGAATGGCAGCTAATCCCGCAGTTCCACTTTCGTGTAGCGTGCGATGCGTTCATCAGCAGACTTAATGCCATCATCAAGGGCAAAGGTGGTATCATCGAACAATAAATTTTGTTTAATAAAATAAAATCATTTTTCAATTTTTTCCTGAAAATTTCAAATAAAAATATTAATAATTGTCAGAGTTGTGGTATTTTTTCTTAGTAACAGTTAGTCCCTCGCACTCTGTATAAGTATCTCATCAGTCTTTACTTTTAAACTTGTAGGATTAATGTGAAAAATGTGAAACGAAAAGTTTCGTACAACTGAATCATCACTTTGCTATGACACATTGCTATGACAATTGCCTATGAATTTCGTTTTTTATAATAACAATACGATTTTAACATTCGCGATTCGCGTTAATCTCTACTGTAAAAGTGAACGTTTAATCCTTATCAAATAAATGTGTCGAATTAAATTGCGCGTATGCGATACTGTTTTTTAAATTAATCAATTTTAAATTATTTGTGTGATGATTAAACATTCCTTGCTCTTCTTAGAGCAAGATGTAAGATTATAAAAGTGTCGGCACTACGACGCACAATATCTACTGCAAGAAGGATAAATTTTTATATTTTTTATTATTTCCTTATAAGAGACCGTGTATGCTACATCTTGTGATTTTTAAACATGACAGTAAAAAACGGCTATAGAGTTTTTCCTTTGAAATTTCATTAGCAAAATAAAGGAAGTATGGGCATTTCTGCGAAATATAAATGCCCGCCTATACGTCTTCCTGCATCCCATAACTTAAAAAACATGCTTAATTTCGCGGATAAAATTTACGACTAGTGCCCGCATAGTCAGCGAATTTCACCTTTACTGTCAGCCTTTACCGCGCGGAGCAATGATAAAAAAAGAAAGAATGCTTCGTTACCGTATTATTTATGAGGAAAGAACTTATTTATCTTGACGAGGGGGTTGTTGGTAGGGCTCAGAGAAAAGGGCCGAGACTCAATAAACGAGAATACCTTGATATAAACGTGGTATGTAGGCGAAGATCACACGTGACGCTGATCGATATCTTCTTGAGTATAATCTCTTTTACGAATCTGACGTTCTTGTCTCTTTTACGTGATAAACACACGTCTGATCGTACGACACGGATAAAATTGAGTTCAGAAATATTCATTTATATATTTTTTCATAGCTGACAATTTGTCGGTCTTATACATTGCAAAATTGAAGAATTGAACTATACAGGCTTGATTTTTGCAGAAATAAATTTCTTTATTTATATTCGGTCCATTATACAACGTTTCCCATTTTAATCAATTCATGTAAATATGATATGCAAAGTTGAAGGGTTTCAAGGAAAATATCACGTAATATATGTATCTATTTTATTGGAGGAAGCATTGCAAAGAGGAGATTTTAAGGTATTTCAAATAAAATCTTTTACTTTTTTAAATTTTGTCTATTTTTTTATGTAATATTGTAGCTTTAAAAGAGATAAACAATGACAAATATGATAACGAGAGATCGAGTTATGTATTATTTTATAAATTATTATAATATTATATAGTAATGTGTTTAATGAAATAATTATTGTTATTTTTGATCGATATTTAAAAGCATATTTTGCATAAGTATAAAAATTTATGTAAATTGTCAATAAAATAATTGTCAAACATTGATAGAATATTTACATATTGTAGGTATTTACGAAATAGACATCATGAATTCAGAATTTTGTATTTCTTTGCGCCAGGTTTATTAACGAGCGTAGTAATCATTATTATATAAATATTCTCTTTATATACACTCAATAATTGATATTCTCTTTATGCACGTAATAACACGATCTGACGCAAATCAATCTTGTGTTAAGCTTATTGTGATATCTCTATTTAGATTTGTGCTTATGCGTTATTTAGATAGAATGGAAGGTATCGTGTTTGATTAAGAAATAAATTAGACTTGTAGTTCCATTAAATTAGAATTAGTTATTATGAAGAGAATGACCTTATTGTGAAACGATATCTGTATATCAAGTGGCTTTGGAACAGTTGTTTAATATGTAGTTCTCGAAGTTATGTAATATTAAGTTTTTTTCATTTGGTTGAATTGTAGATATAGATTTCTGAAATAATAGCATGAAAAAAGGACGAACTTGAATTTGATTTGAAATAATATTTATACTTTACGGATTTTGATTCAATTTGATTACAAAATTTAATAAAATTACATTTAGTAATCCCATACAGTTTGTTAGACTAACGTATACGATAGATTTTAATGACTCAAGAATTTTTATGTTTGAAGCAAGATTTTGCCTGATATTTTTGATTATTATTTATTAGCATTATCTCTATTGTTTATTAATGGCGACTTAGATAAGTGCTTTAAAAGATATCGAAGCATGATAGAGATTCCGCAATAGATAGAAAATGCAATTCAATTTTTGCTTTCTATATTAAATTCCGTGCGGTTATAGGTTATTATTATTTCTATAGCATGCGCGATGCTCGTAAACGCTTCTTTAGAATTCTTTTATCATTGTGCAACATTAAATAAAAAACCGAGATTTATGCTGCTGCAAATCGTGCAGTAAAACGAAAATAATTTTAACCAGTTTCACAATTTTGTTCAGATTTTATGATATTTCTCGTCGCTCTCAGATTGGCTGATTTTAATCCGCGTTATTCCACTACGAAAGCTAATCGAAAGTAAATTGCGTTTATTGAGATATCAGCGTAAATTAAATTTCTCTGAAATTGAAACTCAGATTTTCACTTGTCATAATAGATACGTCTGATTTTCAACGTTACCTGGCTCGAATTGATCCCGAATTAACCTGGCATTAATAATAGAAATTCAGCGCACGTACATTTATGTATAGCGCACTATTTCGTTAGCTTGCGTTGAAGCTCGATCTTATCTTGCTTCAAGAATACCCAGTTCTGTGATTAATCCTTAAAATCGAATTTCAACGAGGCACCAAGCGTACAGAAACGTGTAAAAAATCTCGCACCACTGTACACGATTTCTAGAAAAATTTGTGTATAGTTATTCTGCGGTAAAACTCTCACATAGTGCGATTTCTAAATTTGCTACTGAACCGTACGTTGTGCATTTCCGCGCATCCATGTGTGAGGCTCGTTGCGAAAAAGCATTATAGATGCGAGGTGAGGTGATTATGGGCGTCCGGACGGCGCCCCGCGTTCGTCTGGCGATGCAACGGAAAATTGCATAGCCATATCATCGTCGGTACTTTTCCGGAACATGATACCACGAAACCTTTTCAGCCGCGATCTACAGCGCGGCTAATTCGTCGCCGAGAGTTGAATGCCGGCTAAACGATACTCGATCGTATTCGCGGCCGTCCCAAATTGGCTACACATCTTTACTTTCGATCTAACCATATTATCGTTACACTCTGCTCGATGCCTTTTGTCAGCGACGTTAATAACTCATGTCAAGCATACGTTGCTGCGCTAAAACTGTAATCCCATCATGGGCTTCTTCTATTGAAATTTAAACTCACATTATGATACACTGTGTACGCACATAATGCTCACGCTTGGACTGTTCTTTTTTCTCCCTCCCTCCCTCTCTCCTCTCTCTCTCTCTCTCTCTCTCTCTCTGCCGTGTATGCATATAATAACATATGAGGATGATAAACCCAAATATAGTAGATACATACATAAAAAGACGTATTTTGTCGGCTTGTGTAGACGAATTTATTTTTGAGGAATGTGAGATGTAAATTATATAACTGTTTTTATCATTAATTTTTTAATTTTCAATATTAAATAACGTCGTAGCATTATGAATATATTTACATTGAAACGTTCTGCACTTTAGTTTTTAATATCTGTAATTGTCTTAATTTCTGACGGGATTTGGCAGAATGTGAACGATGATATTTATATTTTATACAGAGAGTCATTATTTAACAACTTCAGCTTTAAACTTATCTAATATCATAGAATCAATCGACAATATTTTTCTTATCTCGCATCTGTATCGAGAAGATAAAGATTTCTTGATTCTTTAGAGATTGTTCTCATCTGTTGCCTAAAAACTGTGATATATTCGAACATTACACCTTAAAGGAAAATTCTTGCGCGTATATCTTGTCAAATAACGGGGTTATTCCTATTTGTGAGAATTGTTGAAAATCAATTCAGGCACGAAAAATTCTTTAATTCTTTAATATATTGTTATTTTTATGTCTCTCTCTCTCTCTCCGTTCCTGACCCCATCCTCCTCTCGTTCCTATGCATTCGACCGAGTTTATTCGCGTCGATGATCTTTTTTATCCTCTTATCTTTCTTATTTTAGCAATTTTCTTCGTTAATTGTTATTAGCAAAAAATCTGTGTGATATATTTATAATCGTGCTCGAAGAGAATATGCTTGCGCAATCCTATATGTCGAAACACTTGAAAGACTTTATTGGAAATCGTTTCTGCATTCGGTTTTAATAGCCTCTAATATTATTTATTCTATAATATAAGAAGGGAATTCTATATCTAGTCATTTATACCGGACGTCAAAAGAGGACTGCGCTGCGTATCAAGCCACTTCTCTGTTCGCTTTTTACCGTCCTTGCGCACGTAGCAAAAAGCTCAGGGCATAATATATCAAGGCACACTGAGTTTATTATTATGGCTGTGTATATAGAGACAACTTTATAATTAATGTTTATCTAATTACGTAAATTCATTATTTATTTTTCCATTAACATTATATTTTTTTATAATGTATATATTTATTAAAATATTAAAATTAAAGTAATAGAAAATTCTTTAATATAATAAAAAGTTTATTTTATGAATAGCATATTTTTTTCAAGACTTATACTGCAGACAATTATTTACATTAACTTGTAACAATATTACATATCTTTACATGTACGTAATTTTTTTCGGCGAATGGAAATCAATTTCTTAACGGTATGATAGAGTGTGAAAATCACACACTTTGTATTTTTGTCTAAAATCTGCTTATTTCCATAGATTATATTTCTATATAATTATTTAAACTACATTTTCGTAAAATATTTTGCTTGCTGATAGGCACTAAATATATAATATAATTTTTCGAATAAAAATTACATTATAAACGTTATTTTTCAACGACATTCCGTTCATATTCCTTCCATTCACATTGTGACATGTCTGCTTATTAACTTATTACTTCTTTATCCTCCTTATTAATCATGACAGAATTCCATGTGATATTTTTTGTGTATATCGTTACTTTATTAATTATTAATTTTAATTAAATAATTCTTACGTAGATGTAAAGGGCTTAATAAGGATAATACTTCCGTTCTAGAATGTTGGATGATAGGTATAATAAAGATAGATAAATACAATAGTGCAATTTAATCGCTTAATAAGTTATTGTGGTAGGCAGGAATCACACACACAGCTTTGATGCTGATGAGCAGAGAATTTGCTTGTTGCGGTACTGTAGCATTGAATAATGAGAAATTGTGGTTATTTTCCCTCTAACTAATTTTAATTGCGCAATAGTAGTGTATTCTATCGATATTAATATTTATATATTAAGAAAATGAGGTGTAATAGATTTTAATTTGTTTATATTTTTGCATATATATTTTTAGAATTACTTTGTGTTTATACTATTACATATAATCATTTTGACTATTGTTAATTAAATCGACAGAATATATTGCTTTCTCACGCAAGTTTTGTTTTACAAGAAGAAATAATTAATTTTTATCAATATTCTTAAGTATGTCAATATTCTTAAGTAAATAAAATATAAATTTATGTTGCCTTATTTGTTCGGTTATTTCGCAAATTTTGCTCGTTTTACGACAGATCGAGGCATACCATGGCACGAATTTTTTGCAATTCGCTAACGACGGCGATGCGCCGCCAGCCAGTTGTCCGAAACGGTCAGAAGTTCGTAATTTGTCAATTAAGTTTCTCATTTTGCTCGGATTGGACCTTTACACAGCAAATAAAGGGAACGAATCCCTGTAACAAGGATAGCACAGCTCACGAATGCAAAAGCGAATTAATGCGATTCAGCGTTGAGTACTTCATGTTTTTAAAATGTACTCTCGACACTGTGCAGAAGTAAATTTTAACGAACGTCTCGGCTTGTTTCTTATACAACGAGCATAAAATGTGCATGTTTACAGTGTTTGTGTGACGTGCGTGAAATAATATTTTTTACCTATGTAAAAATTAGATACAACGATTTGTTGATTTTCTTCTATTTAAAAGCGCGAATTGATTAGTTACTTTACTAATTAATTCGCTCGCAATACTTTACTAAAGTATTGTGAGCAAATGAAATGAGTGAAGTACCGGCAATCTTAGATTTTTAGAAGTTGCACGCGAAATAGTCTTCAATAAATTCGCGTATCAATTTGTCATTTGAATAAAGACTTTTCTGCTTGATGCAATTTTCGTGATATTGCGAGCTAACGGGCTTACATTTTTAGATGTCCATTTTCTCGCTAATGCTTGCTTTTAAAACTCTTCATGTGCATTTATCGTATTTATTTCAAAGAAGAAAAATTAATGCCAATGAAAAAACTTAAAAAAATGTTGATTGTTATATCATATATCATATATCGATTGGCATTGAGCAAAAGGTAAATTTTATTAATTAACTTTTGTTTTGCTTATCGATTTTAAATTATGGAACAAACAGTACTGACATTTTAATGTATATTCTCTTTTTATCTTTTCTGAGTATTCAAATCTGATTATGTTATTATTCATAAAATGTTAATGCTTATAGAAATCTATCTTTTTTGATCATAATTACTTTTTGATCATAATATATATGATAAAATATATTAGGTTTACCGTAATTTCGCGAGAATATTTGCTATTTGGGAAAGACAATCGTGGAGATGTTTACATTTATAACGTTAAATGGTTTACATCAACTTTATGTCGAATGATTTTCCAACCACTTACTTTCTGAGTGCATTTTCTTGTATGCGCTTGATGCCGCAATTCACGTACAGATCGATGCAAAAGAAATTGTTCTCCGCTGTTCGCCATTATAATGCAAAATTTACTCTTTCCTCTTAACATCACACTTTTCTGGTTTCTGTCTACTTAAGACAGGATACATGTAGCCGAAATAAAGTTGGAATAGGGAATGAAAACACGCAGTTTTATTTTCTTCAATTTGTACGGAATATTTCAAAAGTACATTATATCTTTACAAGTATCTACACAGACGTTTTGTAGATACATACATCATTTGTTTCTTATGTTGAGTTATGTTTGAAATTTATACGCACATTTTGGTGCGCATATTTCAAATTTATTGTACAACGAGAAACTTTGAAATCTATGATTGCATAAGTGACATCGGTATCTGGTTATAAATTTTTCCGTCGCATTATTGGAAAATTTTTAAGTATCTTTCCGTTTTCTGACTTTCTTATTCCATGTGAAAAGACGATTCGCTGTGGTTGAGAGACTTGGAAACTTGCCAGTAATAACGGTGATTCGATCTGATAAAAATGGCGAAATGAAATTTAATATAATGCTCGGGTGGTGAAAGGGTGTGCAAGAAGGGGCCGACTGAGTTTACATTAGGTAATGAAATCTATCTTTGATGCGCTTCGATTAAAACTCTGGAGTTAGCCTGCGGAACTATATATATTGGATTATGACGTCAGAGTCGAAAAATCACATACAAATGCTGCTTTTTTCCTACAAATTGTATTTGCGAATTAATAAACGACTGTAAAATTTAATTAATTGTGGTTAGAAACCAGAAGTACATGCCAAATAAATATATGGCTATTTATTCATGCAGAAGAATCAAAATATAATTTATAACACATTTTGTTTTCGTCGATAAATATAATGGAAAAAAATTATTTGATATATATTGTAATAGAATATTACTTGCGCTTTCTCGCTTTTGACGTCATAATCCACTTTGGCGGTAGTGGTTCAGAGTTTCAACCTTTTACATTCTTCTTTCTCTTTTTCTTCCTTCCATCTATTCGTTAAATATAACGAGATAAAGTTTTGTCTCCTTCATCGCGATAATCAAGGGATCTTGATTTTATATGATGTTAATTTACATTAAAGCATAAGGATATCTCTACGACTCCGTAAACTCATGCAACGCGGAGAAATAATTGTACAAGACAATGTAAGGTAAACGAATATCTTTCCAACTATTATTAAGGATATGCGGATCATTTGGAAGTGTTTGGAAATAATGGATACATCTTATGATGTGTATGATTTAGAGATACGCGCGTTTAAGGATTAATTCTCATTTATTTATTTTGATGTTAATTTTTATATATAGATAAATATTGTAACTTTGTGCGTTTTCCGATTCAATCTGCGTAAGATCTATCGATGTGAGCTGACGAAAATTAAATCCTTTGTAAGAATTATTCGCAGGCGATTAACGGTTTAATGAAGCTTTACGATTTGAGGAACAGTGAAGGTGCATGACCGAAAATCTTTTTGAATAATAGAAAATAAGTCGATGCTGTTAACGATATGACGAATCAATCATGATGTGTTCGCGATAGCTATGAAAGTTAATATGTGTTGACACGCCAACGTTTATTTCTTTAATTTATGCACATTTAATATATTTAAGGTTTGTTAAATTTCAAATGCTTTTTTTCAACGAAAAAGAAAAACTTAATGTTCCGAAGTATATTGAAAAGAATCAATATTTATGAAATTTATTAATAAATAATAATTGACTTTTGGATCTTTAAAATTAAGGATAAACAGATAATAAATTTTATTCTTTTTATCTTCAAGTTGATTTCAGATTAATAGAAATATCGTTTAAGGTTTAATTATCAGAATATTTAATATTGGAAATTGGAAAGGTAGAGATAAACGCGATTTTCATTATTTTTAGTACGGAAAAATCGATATTACATTTGGCAAGAAATCAATGTTTAGAAAGACGTTCGGTAGATTGAGTCTGCTCTCAATTTAATAAGTATTGAATCTTTTTCATGATACTTAATAAAAATTTCGCTGATAATAATGTTCGCTCTTGTGTGATTAGAAAGAGTTTCTGTCTAAATATTTCTGTGATCCCGTATGTGTGTGGATTAAAATAATGTAATAATATTCAATAATTATTGATAAGCTATATATATATAATTCATTTTTTTAAATTATAATTGAATTTTTCATTATGTGGCATTTAAAGTTGCTTAATAATAAGCTATTAAATTAAAATCAATTTCAGAATCCCTAATAAAAGTATGAGATTTATAAATTGCTTCATATATAAGATTTTATTAAGTTTTTCCGTTTCGATACAAAGATCAGGCTTTACATTGATATAATTCAGTTATACATTTGTATGTGTTTGGAATTAAATTTTAAATTGATTTGTAGTTAGAGTATAAAGTTATTCAAATTTTTAAAAATAAATTTGTCATGCGGAAATAAAGGATACTGTTTTATACAATTTTGTTTTTTTTTTCGAAAAATCGTTTTTCTGAAAACAACGCATATTTTTTTTTATAAGTGAGACACGAGTTTTAAAATGCCAATTTTTTCTTGTTTTTTTATTAGATTACTGAATTACTTATTATACTTATTTCTCGAAGTAGATGTTAAACTTATATTTGCTGTCGAGAAAGAAAAAAGGATTTATTACAGATATATCATTATATTACGACAGTTCGAAAAATAAAATTGTCGATTTTGATATAGTCTATATTAGAATTATCGACCCATACAAAATGGGTGGAAGGCTACAGTAGGATTCAGGATAGTTAGTAGTACGATAATCCTTGATAAATTGCAAGTCATTACTTTCGAGAGGGGACGATTCTCTTTCCGCATCCTGATCGAATATTTTTTCCATTTATACTTTTCCTTATCACTAACCGTCGTCATTTAGCGAGACAAACGGCGAATCGGGTAAACGTCACAGTTTCATTGCTCCTGGGGAATAAGTTTAGCGTTACAAATATTCCACCCGGCATGCAATTGTTCGAGCAAATAGAACTGTGACTGCTATGCGCACTCGTCAACAGCGGGGTTGCAAACAGTTGGATTGCGACTTTTTCACACAGTACTGTATCGATAATATCGGTTTGCATATTTAGAATATAAATTAACTTAAACAAACGTGTATTTGCATAAATACGTGAACATATTTTAATATAATTCATTCTACGCGTTTCGTTATTTGCGTTCGAATCGGAATGCTCGACGATAAACATACCAATGGTGATATGCACATTGACATCTAATTAATCGTTACTATTTACATTATGCTCGATATCATCAGCGCAGAAAAGCGATCTTAGATCGCTTTTGAGCCGATCTTTAAGCCCGTTTCTGTTAATGTAATTTAATTTTAATTTTGATTTAACTAACTCTTCATCTTTTTCTAGTTCTAAGAATTAAAAAAATATAAAGAGCAAGTTAAACCGAAGTTAGTCTACATTGATATAAACCTTAGCCAATGAAACATGGTGCGGGTTTTGGGGTGCTCACGTCCGTTTCGACTGATCAAGAGAATCGTGAGGCTCGAGATTAAGCCGAGGAAGTCGAAATGCAGCCCCGATATCTGCTTTTGAGCATCCAATGATTTATATAATGTATACAGAATGCAAATTTAACTGCATCAACGGCACCCTTGTCTACCTCGCGCAAAATCGGAATCTAGCCGAGCAAGTGACTTGTGGGGACCGGCAAAATTTTCCGCGGAAATTTCCAAACGATGGAGCGATTCGATTCGCGATGTCGTTAAGCGTCTGTTTGAGTGTCAGTTCAGTGGAACGCGTCGTTTCTCGATACACGATATCAGACAATTAGCATTTTTAACATTTAGGATGTGATATTAATGTTGGATATATGTTTATTATTTAAGTGGTAGATATTATTTTATTTCTCATGTAATAATAGCATATATTTATCATTTAAGTTGTAGGTATTATTCTATATCTCAAAATAATAATATATGTTTATCATTTAAATAGCAGGTATTATTCTACGTCTCATGTAATAATAGTACTGGGTATTGCTATTAAGGGGTGCTACTATTACTTGATAATACTGATACTAAATAAACTTGTAATCAATATCCTTGAGCTGCCAAGTGCAGTTTAGCTTAAATAATGAAGCTCTAGGTGACATTTATAAGCGCCTGTCTTCTTTAAATAATAAGGTAGGATAAACTTTTTAAATTTATTACACAATTAAAAATTTTTATAATAATTATATTGGTTATTGTTATATATAACTTAATTTATTAGAATAATATATAATTGGGAAAAATGAATAAGTTTTAAATTCTGATTATGTATTCATTATATATAAAAATTAATTGTGTACAGAATAAATATATATAGAATTATTCTACTCGAAACTGTCCCTTTGATGTTATATCAAGTTTATTTCCGATCAACACTTGTTAGTTGCTCGTATTAACCTTCTTTTTCTATTATATTATTACAGAATTATTCTATCTTTTCGCAACCTATAACCTTTTTCCTAAAAAAAAAAATCAATCTTTAAATTTTCCGGAGTCCACCTTTGAAATTGTTGACCCATATTTTTTAGTACAAACTTTAAAATGTCAGAAAACATCGAAAAGCATGTAACTTATTTTTAAGCACAATCGAAAATAATAACGAATGAAATGGCAATCGGTTGGCTTGCTTAAAGACTAAAAACGTTAGAGGAATTATTCATCTAAGCCTTACCTGTAGCGAGCCGTTCTCGTATCACCATTAATTATTAATCATAACGCCGTAAATATATAAATGATTCTAAGCACGGCGTAAGCACTTTTTATTTTAACCATTTCACCCTGATATTATATCCTTCACTCGAGGTAAATTTTAAAAGCAATTTTGTTATTTAGTTACGCTCTCCTGCTACATTTTTTCGTTTTTTCTAAGAAATAGTCGTAAATGTTTTGTAGAATGTTTTACGTTATACCATCAAGCAACTTGAAACACTTACAAGATTGTGGTCATAAGTTTAAATATTCTTTTTTCTCTCTACCTCTTTCCCGCTTCAATATAAACTTGCTGTTGAAAGCAAGTTTACAATAGCTAAAAGACTATGGCTTTAATAAGTTAACCGGTAGTGTGTACCTTAACACTGGGTATCAGCTTTACTCTCGACCTTTGCGTTCAACCTCTTACATACATAATTGAGAGCATGTGCGAATTTGTAATTAGCGAGAAACTGTAATCCTAGTAAATTAACTAGTCTTATGTAAGTACGGTTACACATTTACATTTCTCCTTCAAGACTCGTGTCCTGGATGATGTGCATAGTCTTTTCTCTCCTCTATTTGCACCATTGCAACTGCCTTATCTCAGATATCGTAGTCTCCGAGCGATTCTCGATGGCATCTTGCGTGTGAACGCACCTTCAGCAGCCTGGCTGCAGAAGGTGGGTAACGATCAACACGTACCGAGATTCGCGCGTGCGCGCCTCCCGTGACGTCATCACATATAGCCGTGACTTCGGGGGGTGGTTTTGGATATCGTTTCTCGATATCTGCATACTCGCGTGCGTCAGCGTGAACACGCTGACCGGCATGATACGCATTGTCACGCACGAGCACGCTTGTGTCGAACGTGTCTCGCTTTTTTCCTCTATTGGCGCGAAATGCTTTTTTCTCCTCCTTCGTATATATATATATATATATA
>NW_017256040.1:89888-97528 GCF_001594055.1 Mycetomoellerius zeteki
TATATCTCGTTATTGTCCGCGCGACCCGGAAGAACGACGAATCCCTTAAAATCCCTTTGATGGATATTTGAGACACGATTCCTCTTTTTCGATATACACCTTTTATTCCACCTAAAAAAGAATTTTATATATACGAAAGCGATTATGAAACGAATTGTGTGATGGTTTAATTTTATGCCGCAGCGAATATTGATGTAAATTGACAAGCTACTTTTGTTTGATTAAATGAATAGAGAGAATATAAACTATGTATAACATCAGTTTAGAAATATACCTATGTATAACAGAATATAACTTATAACTATACGCACTGAAACAATAATAATAATAATAATAATTTAGTTTAGTTAATAGATGAACAATAACACTGGATTAAACCTTTTAATCCAGTGTTATTTTTGCTCTTATAAAATGGAATAAAGTATTATTCTATTTTATTCTATATTATTTGAATCTTAGATTAAATATTTCTCAAGAAATTTCACAGAATATTTTAATGAGATATTAAAATATATTATTTAAATGTAAGAAATCTATATGATGATTGTATAAAAATATAAAATACGCATATTCTAAATCAAAATAGATGTAATAATATAAACCATAAAGATATACACATGCATATATACATATATAATCAGTATATGTATATAAAAATATAACGATAAATATAAACTAAAATAAAATAATATAAAATCTGAATATTAGTATAATTATCGAAGAACGTATATAATAACAGTATATTTAATAGAAATTGATGACTTTTCTTTTTTTGCTATAAACAGCTATTAAAAAGCATATTTTATTATGGATAAACCTCGTTTGAATCACTTTATAGTTACTGATATTTTAGTCTGTTACTTCGGTTACTTTTTATCGATCGTTAACTATATTGTACATAAAGATGGTACCCATTAACCGCAGGTGTTCGCGTCTGATAATTGTTTTAATTTATGAAACATGCGACAATGGAAATTCGATGCGGTACGATGGTCATGCTGATGTAGGCCGAAATAAAAAAAAAATATAGAATTAAATCTAATATTGTCGATATTGATAAGAATAGAAAAAAAATATTGAGGGATATTAATCAAAACTGTAAATTTACCAATAAAATATACTTACGCTTTTTTAGTATGTATCTTTTCTCTCAATAGAAATGTTGTAACGTAAACATTTAACTTATATAACGTTTTAATTTAATTTTTCATAGAAAAGCCAAGATATTTGTGTATCGTAGGTACTTGCGAGAAATTTGCGAAGAGATGGTATTTTATAAAATCGGAATAAAAATATTTTAAACAATAAGAATAATTAAAAAATATTTTAATTAAGTAATGTTACACGTAAAATGCCTCAAGAAATAGACAGTATACAGGGTGTTAGTTAAGTATGTTGCCATACTCAACAGAGCGATTCTTGGTTTATTTCAAGTAAAAAAGTCCATATAAACATGTGTCCTAAACGGCTTAGTTTCCGAAATACAAGTGAATGTTTGCAAATGTTTGACGAAACGATAAATTGCGTTGGAGATGTCTTCCTGCATAAATACGCCTTGCTTCACGTGAGTTACTATTCGCACAACCGTAAACAAAGTGATAAAATCAAAGTCAAAGTCACAAAATCAAAAAGACTGCAGTTCTGATCTTTGAGCGTGTACGTCAATCTTTGAGAAGAAGGCTCGATGGCGCAAGGTGGACATTTTCAACAATTCATCTAATTGTTTTATTTCATCAGAAGAACTGAAGCCTGTTTTTGTTTTTCTGTTTTTGACTAGTTTTTGACTAGTTCAAGCTGTATTTCTTTCAAATGAACAGATTATTACTACCCGTTTAAATTTTTTTATTTCGGAAATTAAGCCGTTTAGGACACATGTTTATATGGACTTTTTTACTCGAAATAAACTAAAGAATCACTTTGTTGAGTATGACAACATACTTAACTAACACCCTATATATAGGGTAACTTCGGCAAATACGCCGCGCTGGGATTTACGCCGTAGTCAGAAAAAATAGGAGTTGAGAGTAATTTTCCCGCAACTACTCTGTTACATGCCTTTAAGTTATAATATATTAGTATTGTGTTATGATTTCTTACTGTTGTAAGAAGCTGAAATCATAACACAATGCTAACTTAACAAATAATAGGGAGTTTTTGTAATAACGTGAATCCAGATGTGAACGCTAAAATCACGTTATCCTTTTCTTGATTAATTGTTAAGAAGAAGGTAACTTGACCTTAGCGTTTACCTTATCTGAATAAACAGTATTGCAAAAACTCCCTATTAATAAAATTATTGTGAGTTGAATCGATTTGACACTGTATAATAAGTAGCGCCATTATAAGTTATAATCTATATAAAATGATTACTGTAGGGCGCGTAAAAGACTTAGTGGTATTTCGTGATACATACGTGTAGAGGAATAGTAAAGCATGTTTTATAGCAAAGTACAAGTGCTTTGCTTTCGTATTCTTTGTTTAGTTTGTCGTCTTGTATATCCCACCTGTTTGGGATTGTATACGGCATTTTAAGCGGACGGGATTTATGCCCAAAGCATACAAAGTGCGCAGATTGAATTCAGTGCACTAAATGCAATAAATACATTACATGAAATATGTACCTCATGTCATAACTTGTAATATATGTAGGAAGATTGTAATTATTATTTATTACTTCATATATATATTTATCATTCTTATTCCTTAATAAAACTTTATAAACGCATTTATTAGTTTATTGTATCATTTTATGTCTTATTTATAAACATTATTTGTAAATTTTTCATGAGCCGTACATATTCTCTGCCCCTATGAATAGCCATATATCTCACCCCTATGGGATATACGGCAAAAATGCAAGGGTTTCAAAAAGGTCATTTCTTAATAAATATATTTCGGATTTCTAATATTTCTAATATTTTTTTCATAGTAGTAGACAGTACAAAGTTTTTACTGATATAGTTCGTTTACTTTAAACATAGTAAATAATACTTAATAAATTATTGATATATAAAATATAAATTTTTGATAGATGCGGCGTATACCGGAGTTACCCTATACAATACACCCGATGCGAATTTTTTCTTATATTTCATTCCATGACGATCATAAATCCTTCTGTAGAAGGATAATTGCTAGACAGAAGGAAAGAAAGGTCACCGAGAATCGCTTC
This sequence comes from Mycetomoellerius zeteki, assembly GCF_001594055.1. NCBI lineage: Eukaryota > Metazoa > Arthropoda > Insecta > Hymenoptera > Formicidae > Mycetomoellerius > Mycetomoellerius zeteki. Next base: position 93,061 of record NW_017256040.1, read on the forward strand.
TGTTATCCGGTTGGCAATTATCATAGCGAGCACGGCGGGAAATGAAGATCTGAAATTTCCTGATCTGAAATCGCGATGATAAGCACTCGAGTTAGACGGTAATTCGAATTATCGAACTTACTATTAGTGACCAATGAAATAAAGAGTAAAATCAATAGATTGAGATAGTTTGACATACGCATATAAAAATTTTTGTAAATTATGATTTGAGTAAACTGCAAGCAATTTAATAGCTCTGATGTTATGCGATTTTAATTTGCAGTTAACTACTTATATACTTTTTATAATTATATAACGTTAATATAATTATAAATATAATATGAAATTTATATACATAAATATAAATTTATATACATATAATATATAATCCATCTTTTGTAATGCCTTTTGTAAGGTCAATATTTGAAAGATAAAAATTAAATATTATTATTTTATTATAAATTTATATTAGATTTACACTTTAGAGTCTCTTAACGTCTGAAATTTTTATAGTAACAGTTCTATATTTTCGGTTTTTTCTCATAAAAAAATTCTAGGAGTTAATGAATTTTATCGTTAGTAATTTGAAGTTCATGGACTGCAACGAAGTTTCGACAACAGCGTCATTTCCGACAGTAACTTTGCCCGGAGATCGCGTGTTAAGCTGGCTAAACAAAGGCGAATAAAAGACAGATGTATCTCGGGAAAGTTGGACTCGGTCGATAAACTTGCGCTAAATACGCCGACGACGCGGATTATACCTCGACAATTAGGAAGTTCCTAGGGCACAAATGGAACTCTTGTTCGCATTTAATGTCTAAGCGAGGCAGATCGCGGAGGTCAACGAGTTTGTCTCTCGAAGCGTTGCCGAGAAACACTGTTAGTAAAGTTGCACAAATGAAAATATAAGATATAGTACAACATTTAAATTGTGTATATACATATATACATATACACACACATACATATATATATGTATATAATTTAAATATTGTATATACGTTTCACATGGCAGCTTATTCTGGCATAAATTCTCATCTCAAGCTTATAAAGCCCGATTTGAGAACTTTAAAAGACGAACAATGGCGGTGAAGCAAAATTCTGTTTTATGTACATACTTAATTGTATCTTACAACTTAATTTAATAAAAAATATTCTTAAGTTTTATGTGTATCATTAAAACTGTTACGACTTATTTATCTTGAATTCTAAAGAATTCTTTAAAAAAATTCTAGAGAGAGAGAGAGAGAGAGAGAGAGAGAGAGAGAGAGAGAGAGAATATCGTAAAATATATTTTTAATATCTTTTATATTTTTTATTTTTTTAAATTTTGTTTTTTTCATTGTAATAATTGACTTATATATCATTAAGTTTTGTATTATTTTATTTATTTCAATTTTTTTTAAATATAGATATTTTTAGCATAATATTCCGATTTAACTTATTTCTGTTGAACAAATGTTGTATACTCTTTTTTCCATTTTCACTAATCATCTTTTATTAATTATATCGCATTATTTTGACCTAATCTGTGCTTGGCATATTCTCCATTTCATAATTTTGTTATAGTTTTGTTAAATAATTTAATTAGAGAATGTAAAAGATTGTAGTTTGTTATCCGTAAGCAAAACGGAAAGAGTTCACGTTATATCTTAAATTTCTTTTATCGAGATTCATTTCTTTATTTCATTGAGATCAATGTTAAGATTTCAAAGCATCTTCGATGAAAATAAAGTCCGGTAATAGCTATTAAATATTGAATGAAATAATGCCAATCAAATGTTCGGTTAACATAATAAAAAATAATTTTATTTTCCTAAATATTTAGTAAGTATTACCAAATTGCTCTGAAGAAAACGTATGTTTCTATTCATGCTGTATATATAGTTTTTCCGTCATTACCAATATCTTTTTCGTTTTCGTACTTCGCATAGAATTGACGATATAATATATAGGTACTGAGAGTAGAGAGATCTCAGTAGTAAAATCTTTTCATTTATTGTCTCTCTTGTATCCGCGGTACTTTTGTCATGTGTTTTACGTGTTTCATATTCGGTGCAAAAAGATTAAACGAATTCAATGATACAGTACGTCAGTCATCACGATCTCTTTCATGGAGAAAAATAATTTTGTTATGAAAGCAAAAGGTTTGCAAAGTCAAATTTGTCTGCTGTTTATAGTAAACAAATTTGCATATTTTATGTTTGTTACAACTAATTTTGTGTAGCGAATACAAAAAAAGTGTTTCAACTATAAATAATTTTGCGATTCCTATATTTGTAAATAGAATTTGTCGTGATGGATTAACGTCTATAGCAAATTTTTTCTCTCTGTGTTCTTTCGTATCCATATTCTGATCATATATTCACACTTCAATGTCTCAATTTTGTTAATAAATACAAGTTTCTCTTATCAATTGGTCTGTTGTTGTCGACGTTCCGTTCGACAGGCTACTTGGCTGAGAATGTCCTTTGCCTATCTATCAGTGAGTAGGGAGTGGACGAATGTCAACAGGCCTCACCCGCTGGGGCAAACACTGTTCAAGGCTTTGCCTCGCTTCAGCTTCTGAGCGTCTAACCGCGAGCTTGTTTGATTAGAGACCCGTTAACGCTACTACCTGACGCGAGCATTGCTCCGCTAATATTAAAGTTCGAAGGTTAAGCAATAGCTTCTCGCCGAGGGGAGGCTAGTAGTAGTTACTGCTTATTTCTGCATGCCACGGACAGCGTGTCTCGATTTATAAGTTTATTAATATCGCGTGCGCCAGTTACGTTACGATGAGATAGGTCGTGTCATTCCGTTTCAAGATTTCACGATCGCGTCCGGGATCGTCGGGCTTGACGGTTCAGCGCGAAAGAATATAAGTTATTTTCTTCCTTGCGCATATACTTTTGCGTGGCTCGTTTACATTAATCAATTGTCGCCGAAGGATTATTTGACCCGGCTTCCAGTCGTCTCGGCTGGAAGCTCTATATTTGCGCCTGTTATCGATTTCATAATTTCACACATTTAATCGACTAAATTTCTAATAATTGACCGTCGCGACATTGATTATTTTTCGTCTAGGAAACGAAGGCCCACTGCATTAAATCCATTTAGTTCAAAATTGGATGTAGATCAATTCGAATTGAGGATTGAACTGTCTATATCGACTCTCGAGGGAACTATACCTTCCGCAAATTTGAAGTACATCTCTCTCTTTCTCTCTCATGCATTATCACTGAAACGTCTTGTTAATCATAGTCAGGGATGTCGTCGCCTTCCGTAACTCATAAGTCCGAAGCTACTTGAGATGCTGGTGTCCTCGCAAAGTACTCTTAAAAGCATTCAATTTTTTTACAACGATATTGGCAATTCTAGGTGTAGATTGCCACTCCACCTATCCAACTGCTCTCTCCTCTCCCCCCCTTCTCTCTCTCTCTCTCTCTTTGCCCTTTTCTTTCTTCTATCGTTTTTCTCTCTTTCTCTTTGTTTCTCCTCTCTCTTTAGTTATGGATCACTCAGCCTGAAATATAGTTGACCATCAAATATGAATGTTGATTATCAGAGCGCTATCATCTCGAGTATTTGCACTTTTTTAAATAACGTGTAATACGATTGAAGGATAGGCGACAAGAATCGATTTTCGTCCTGATTTTGCAGTTGATGTGCCCATCAATAATGCTGATGTCATTTTACAAGTTGAACCGACTCGTCGGGCTTTTCGAGTCGAAAAATATAATTGCGAAAAGAAGCCTTAAAATTGTACGGAAATTTACGAATGCGAATGATCGAATTATTATAATTTTGGTAGAATTATTTTTAAAACGATCAGAAAATAAAAAGCAGCATAAATTAGAAAATGCAGACCATAATGCGTAAATAATTATAGTATCGGTCGTTCGAAATATCGCGGATGTCGAAAAGAAAGGAGAACGTGAAATAATCGTCTATGGTCATCATACTGCGATGGATATGCGGAAAAATTTATGGATTCATGCTAGGTTTGAATAACTGATATACATACATCTCTTCTTTATCCAATTTATTTATTACGCCGCGGTGTGTTGAAATGCGATGAAGATTTATCGGCTTAGTGATCCGCTCAGATTACCAAACTTTGTTTCTCTTTTTACCTAATAATTCTTCACCAATGATCTTTGTTATGAAGGATGTTAATTTATCACCCCTGCAAAGATTTTTTTGTTTATTAAATTTTTTTATTCATGTTCAAGCGTATTATTAGCAATTTAATTAATCTATCGACATATATCAAAAAGACAATTATTTATAAAAACAGAAGCGTTTATGATTAGAATGATTATTATTAAAATCCGTTATCATTAAAATGAATAGAATTTTTATATGCAGAGATAAATAAAATACTGACTGTTTTATAATACACAATTTTTAAATGATGTAGAATAAATTCTCTGTCTTACTGCAGGGAAAAAGGACGATTTTATCGAAATATCTAAAAGTTTAACTACACTGAAAAAAAGATTGGCTG
>NW_017256040.1:97595-104733 GCF_001594055.1 Mycetomoellerius zeteki
GGTTGCTTTAGCCTATCTGCAATGTCAGTATAGGATTTCGATAGACTAACACAACCAAAAATTGACTGCTGCAACCAATTAAAAATGCTATGTCATATTTTACCATCTAATTTGCTGCAGCAGCCAATCTTTTTTTTCAGTGTAGATATAGATTTAAAAATAATTTTGTTGAACCATTCAAATTATGTAGGACGATCAAACTTGTTAAAATGTCAAAACCTTTTGCAGCATTACTCAACATGTTTGAATTTTCTACGTAATTATTTTTATGGTTCAACAAAATTATTTTAAAATCTGTATTTAGCTAATTTCTTTTTAGATACTTCAACAAAATCCTTCTTTTTGTGTGGTTATTCATGATTTTGTATTACAGCATACTGCCATATGAAATAATATATTATTTCATAAAAATATTGTTTTTAATTTGTTTATTTGCTCTTTTTCTCTGAATTTATTTCTGGACACTCGCAGCGTCTTTAATTTCTTTGAAAACAAGTCAAAAACGTCTATAAATCAATACATGGTTTTTTTCATTTTTAACGATATCTGTCAAGCACTTAATGCTTATAATCGAAAAAATGTCTTAGATTTCAATGAAACAATTCTACCCTAAATGGTGGATACATCATTATGTCTAGTTCTCTTCGACGTTTTCTATGTAACGAGCATATCTGTCATAATACAGATTTAATTGCTGGCAGATTTAATAGCTGTCTATCATAACACTTGATACACAATTATTTATCAATCATGTACTTTATTTCAATCTTAACCCTTCATGATCACCTAGGGTCCAGGGGATCCCAAAAAGATGTGAGGCTTTATATTTCTAAGGTCTTTTTTTAAAATGGTACTTAAACTGCCATTTATCCAAAGTTTAAAATACCCTTTTTGCACCTTCAGCCGCATATTGTTCCTTGGACGTGAGCCTTTGCGATTTTTTTAAATATGTTAAAATTAAAAACTTTAAAAAACGGCTGCATTTCTACAATGTTTAAAGTATGTTCAGTAATTTTTGTGATTTTAAAAGTTGTAAATACGACAATCAATTAAAATGTTGGGATCATTTTGTCCCCTGTGTGACCAACATAAAATTCTCAGGAGGTGTGACCACGAAGAGTTAATAGCGATATTTTTATTGATTATAACGATAATTGTAGCAGTAATTATAAAAATTTGATGTTTTTTCTTTCTTTTCTGTATGTTCATTTTATTTATCACAGAAAGAACAAAATTTTACTAAAATATCTAAAAATTTAGCTAGATATAAACTTGAAAATAATTTTATTGGATCATTAAAATTATATATATTCAAACATATAATGAATAACGCTACAAAAAGTTTTGACATTCTAGCAACCAGCTTGAGAGTCATAATTATTCGGATGATTTAACAAAATTATTTTCAAATCTAGCTAAATTTTTAGATACTTGTTAGCAAAATCTTTTTTTTTAGTTACTTTGTTATAATTTATTAACCACAAATAATTGTAGAGATTTTCTGTTCAATTCACATTTATCTTTAATGAAGTTAGCGAATGTTCATTTTATTTTTCTGAGAGGTGTATAAGACAAATTGTATCAAAGAGTTGGGCTATAATCCCTTTTGTAATGCTCGAGATGTTCTTAAATGAAGTATGATACCTAAAGAGAGGCTGTATACACTGTGCACGATATCTTGTAATAATATTATACATACATAATAATGTTGCACAAAATTGCATTTGGAGTCACACGAATCGTACTAACACGATTTAGTGGTAAACCTGATTAACTAAATTTTCCTCGTCACTCTCTCCGCAATAGATAGGTAGGTAAGATTAATCTTCTAAACAAGGATAGTATATCACCAATCCAAAATTAGTTAACCCTGATATCAACGTAATTCAATTATAGTATATAGATGTGATTTTAACAAAAATTGAATAATCTTCACTTATAGTTGCCAATTTTCTGAGTAAATTTTTGAGGGAAATATTGTTAACTTAACTTTTTGGAAGAGAACTTAACTCTTATGAATCATGCATTATAGATATATTGTGTATTATAAATATATATATATATGTATATTATCCAATGGTATATTTATTTTTATTTGTAACTTAAGAAAGATGAAAGGGATTATATTTTTATTAAAGTTTAAAATGTTAATATGTTGTAAAAATCTCACTATCTCATAGGATACTTGATATTTTTGTATGAATCTTGTATCTATATTTTATCAACCTCTTGCGCGTTTTTATATTAGAATAAAAAATATTTTATGCTCTAACTTCCGTGACTATAAAATACGAGTATACAGGGTGTTTCCAAATTAAATGGCAAAACTTCGGGAGCGTGTAGAGGAGTAAAAAACTAAGAAAAAAAGTCCTATAGACATATGCTCCTTTTTGCTTTGTTTCGCAGGAAATCACGAAAAAAGAAAAAAATATATTTAATTTATTATTTTAATTATTTTATTTATAAACTTTTTAATGAAGATTTTGTTCGAAATGTGCACCTCTTGCAGCAATACAAGCATTGCATCTGTCAAACACGGCTCTTGTAGCAGCCAGGCACTGTTCTTGCGATATTCTGTTCGCTGCAGCTACGATACGATTTCTCAAATGTTGCTCTGATTGAATAGGCGAAGAATAAACTTCTTGCTTCAGAGTACCCCATGCATAGAAATCTAATGGCGTTAAGTCGGGCGAACGAGTTGCCCAATGTACTGCTCCTCCACGTCCAATCCATCGTTGTGGGAATTTTCTATCTAACCAGGTTCTAGCGACTCTGCTGTAATGAGCAGGGCATCCATCTAATTGAAACCACATTTCAGTACGTTGTTGTAATGGGATGTTTTCTAAATAGTCAGAAAATTCATTCTCCAAGAAATTTAGAAAACGGTCCCCATTTAATCTTGCAGGTAAAAAAAACATTTTTTTTCGATTTCTCTGAAACGGAGCAAAAACGAGCATATGTCTATAGGACTTTTTTTCTTAGTTTTTTACTCCTCTACACGCTCCCGAAGTTTTGCGATTTAATTTGGAAACACCCTGTATAATATATATAGTGTCGTAAAATTATCTTTACACAGAGAAAATGATTTATTTGGACTCGCAAGTCTTATTTACGTTTGTTTCATTGAAATAATTTAATTTTGTATGAAAATTATTTTGTTTAATCTCAAAAATTTAATTTGAATGTAATCAATTACATTTCTTAAAATTTAAAGAATCGATTTGGTTGTATTATTCCAATGACTACATTTATTAAACTTAACTTTTTCTCTGTGTAGTTGTAATTAAACTACAAATTTTTTTTATTGATTTAAGATTGATTTATTGTTAGCGAAAATCTCATTTTTTATCTTTTTTTTTAATGTAATTTTTTACTATGTCCTTTTTTATGTATCGTAAATTTATTATTCTTGGATTAAAATTTTATTAAAGTAAAATTTCTTTATAAGGATTTTTGAAGATTATTTTTGAAGATTATTTTGTGAGATGATTTTAATTGGTATGTAAATTTCGATACATTGGATACAAGTGATAGTAGTCAATTTTTATGCATTTAATCGCTTTATCCTTTACCTGATTCTGTAGAATTCAGGACGGACGAGTTTGGCTTGTTTTTTCCTTTGTGTGCGGATAATCTGTTGGAAGTAGGGAAACACCGAGCATATGTTCGTAATACGTACTGTAGCACGTTACATGAATAGAAAATATCGACTCTAGGGGCAAGTATAAGTCGACGATATATCGCAGTTCCATCGTTTTTTCTGTATCTGCCAAATCCTCTACACGGCGCGACTTTCTGGATAGGAATATCGGTACACATTGACAAATTGCACCGATAAACTGTTCAAAGTCAAAAAGAGTGTAAGAGATTTTTCGCATCTTTTCATCGTATCGCACGTTGCTCCACAGTTTTGACTCATCTTTTTTAAAAAACAAAAATTAACTAATTTGTTTTTCAATTTGGAATTAAATCGTTTTTGCATTTTTAAAATATTTTTTGCTATTTTTATTTTATATTTGCCGTTATTTCCTTGCGGATGCATATAGCAATTGCATCTGCGTTTTTTATCGCCATAAACGAGCGAGATTTGCCTGCATCTCTAATCTGGATTGTGCTCTCAGAAATTGATAAACTCGGTCCATTCGACCGAAAGCGAGTTTGCGTTTCCGTGCAAAATTCTCAGCAAACTATTAAGCGAGGCAGATATGCAAACGAAAGATAGGTAAACTCAATTAAAATTTACACAAGCTTTTTTTGTTTATGAGAGATAAAAATTTAGAGAGTATACGAACAAATAATTGAAAGTTGATGTTTATTAACAATTTTATGCGGAATACAAGATTTATTTTTCACGCCATATCTTATATATATTTGTTTTGTGCCGCTTGCATGTTCACATGCATAAAAGAGGGATGATTTACAAAGAATAGATTCGGGTGTGGCCTTTCGTCAACAAAACCACACCCTTATCTATGTTGTAGCAGATAAATAATTAGGCACGTGGTCAATATCGATCCGGAAAATTGAATTATTCATATAGCCATATTAGTATGAACTTCCAAAACATATCTACTTCATGTTATTATGCGGCATATATGTATATAGCTTTATTTATTTATGGTCATGAGAAATTGTTGACAATGTACATAGCTGCATATTGATACACATCCCCTTCAAATATATAGTGAACAAGCGGGATTACGAAGAATAATAAAAGAATATTTTCTCTTCTTTCTTCTTGTCCGTAAGATAACACATCTGAATATTATTCTAGCTGTTAGTACCTGCGCGAATGAAATGGCGAGTGATAGATAGTCTGTCTTGAAAATATCCTGATTCTGCGAATTGTATAATATAATGGAAGCATCCCAATGATTTGTAGAAAACATTTCAATTTTTTTATATTATATTAATTAATCTAAATAAGAGAGATAATAATTAAGGAGAAAGTTAAAGAGATGAAGTAAACTAAATAAAAAGTTTTTAGAACGTCAAACTATTTAGACACAATACATCGATTCCTTTATATTGATTTTAATATTTTAATATTTTTTTTATCACAAAATTAATCAGAATTATTCAAGTTAATGCTGCAAAATGTTAGTTCTTCAAGCTATTGATATTCAGACTATTGATATTCAAGCTATAGAACTGATGCATCTAAAATCTGAAATATGTAAATTTGTCGTTGGTGCTTTACATGATTATTATTCGGTCGAAGTATTTTTTACCGTAAGGCCCGTTTCTATCAATTGTAGATTAATTTTAATCTTGATTCAATTTACTCTTCATCCTTTTCTAGTTCCAAGGATTAGAAAAAGAAGAAGAGTAAATTAAACCAAGATGAAAGTTAATTCATATTGGTAGAAACGGGCATAAGAGAGAGATAGAATAACTATTATTTCTCCATACACATACATAAACATACATACACATATTGCCATCCTCGAATTTGGTGAATTAGATAGCGAAAGGGTAACGAATGGGATACGATGGAACAATGAAAGTACAGAGCGAAATATAATATAAGAGACAGAATCGTATTCGAATGGATGCTGGCTTTTCCTCATGGGCCAATATCGATCCGGTTGCAACCGACTGATGCTAAAGAAAAGCTAAGATCGCGGTTACGACCGTCCACAAACAAACGCAACGCTCGTAAATCTCGTGCGGCTTGTAATTCTTATTCGTCCGCCAGAGAGATATTTCACGAGTGATTAGAAAATAAAGCGGAAATTTTCGCGGTGTTTCTGAGAACAATTCACTTGCTCTATTAGTATCCCCGATTCTCTCGAAGTTAAATCTTTATCGTGAAATTAAGAAAAAGGTAATAGAATCGCCAGCTGTCTTTTCGATCAGATACCAAAGTTTAAATTGAGAAAAGCAACAGTTGTTCCAACGTTGAGAAATTACTTAGTTAAGGAGTTATTTAACTTTGAAAATTACACGATTATGGTCAATTAAATCTTAAGAGGAAATCTGGAAAGGAAATAAGTAACAGAATCCTGTTTTCCAATTTATAATCAGATTTCACCTTAACATAATTTTAACGTAAAGTGTAATTATCAAGAGATATATTATTAAAAGTTAAAACCTTGTGACGCATCATGGTCGCGCGTCGAGTTTTTACGAAAAATGAAAAATGTACTACACATTCATTGCACAGTCTATAGCTGAAAAGGATACTCGATGCTTCTGGCAACATCGTCTATCAAACGACTTTCATAATTTAAAATGTGGATGATATTTTCCTGAAATTCAAAAAGTTTAGTTGAAATTTTTGGTATTATCTGTAATTTTCGCGATGAATAATAACTAATGCGGATAATATTTTGCTGAAATTCAAAAAGTTTAGTTGAAATTTTCAATTATCTGCAATTTTTTTAATGAATTATAACCATGTTGAGAACTCTCATGCTCTCGAGTTTTACGTATTTCCTGAAAAAGAAAATGTCTGGAAAAACTTTTATCATATAGAAGCGCCAGTAGGTCCTTCGAGAGTTCATCATAAATTTTTGGACGGAGGTACCTTCTAAAATTTCCGCGTACAATCTGATTAGTGGAGGTAACGAAGCAGAAATTTTTTACTTGTTGAAAGCTCTTTAGTCAGAACAGTAAATTTGTGCCATGTTTTCGTGAATGGAGCAACAAAATCTTAATGGATCTCTCACGGCATAATTTCTTTTAGAGCCGCTTGTTATGTCGATGGAAGAAGCGAGAATTCACAACGGAAGAGAAAGGTGTACTTTATCACAATGAAACCGCGACACGAACGGAAATGGATTTCGGTGATTACGAGGTTAGTGATTCCAGTTAGTGGTTGCTACAATCGCCTATTCACCTAATTCTGTTCTGTAATTATGCTGGTCACACTGAAAAAAATGCATGTAATTTTACATGGAAATTACATGTTCATGACTGGAAAATTGCCTAAATATGATTAGAATTTACAATTTCCAGTAAATTTCCAAGCATATTTATGTAATTCAGATAATTTTACAGTCATACCACCTTGACCAAAAAGTTCCCGGAATTACCACCAGGTGATGCTCTGAGTCAGCTGATTTGAGTTCTGTTTTTTTGGTTAGGTTGCCACATCTATCATTGACATTTCCACCAAATTTTATCGCCATAGCTT
>NW_017256040.1:105053-105377 GCF_001594055.1 Mycetomoellerius zeteki
CCATGTAAAATTACATGCATTCTTTTCAGTGTAGCCATAGATATTGTGTTTGCTTAAATTAAAAATTTATGAAAACGTTGGTTAAAGAATCGCTCTCGAAATCTCATCTTCTCTCCCTTATTTATTCGTTATATATTAATTAATATATAATAATTAATTATAAATTAATTTTATGTTTTTTAACAAATTTATTTTTTGTTTATATTTTATTTTATCTTTAATCACGTGGGACGCGTAAACCTACATCTATAAATAGATAAATGTGTATATATATATATATATATATACAGGGTGTCCCATTTTAAATGATCCAGCCAACTATCT
>NW_017256040.1:105661-126688 GCF_001594055.1 Mycetomoellerius zeteki
GATCTTGCTTCAATCGGCCGGATCAGCCCCAATCTTGTTTTAGTCGGTCGGATCAGCCCCGGTCTTGCTTTAATCGGCCGGATCAGTCTCGATCTTGCTTTAGTCGGCCGGATCAGCCCCGATCTTGCTTTAATCGGCCGGATCAGTCCCGATCTTGCTTTATAACTTAACTAGTACTTAACGAAAATTAACTTAATTATAGTGTTTTGGAAAGCTCTCGAAATGAGCTGTAAGAATGTGCAATGAGAAATAAGGGGTTCCATTTAAAAAATTAAAGGTGACCTTCACGTGACCTTCAGAGGACTATCCAAGGTCAAATCGATGGCACCATCTTATGTCCCCCTTCGAGTCAAACAACTTTTGTCTGAAACATTTTTGTCTACTGGGTTTAGTTTTCGAGATATTTGGCTGGATCATTTAAAATGGGACACCTTGTATAATATACAAAAAAGAAACAACAATCAACGTTTTAAATGTGGTCCGTTTTGCGTTTACAGCGCTTATAAGCATCATTTTTCCTTGTTTAATATTTGTGTGTGTGATCTCTCTCTCTCTCTCTCTCTCTCTCTCTTTGTCTCTATTTTTATATTAGGAATAGTGATAACAATCAAACTTTCTGATATCTTTCTCTTCTCGTTTAAGTTTCTTAATCAAAATCTGTGGCAATACGGTCGAAAAGGAGGCAAAGACGGACTTTTTGTGTCGGATCTACGATATGTATCGATCGATTTGCAGGAAACTCGTTTGTTTTTGTTCAAAGGTACAGTTTTCTTTCTGTTTCATGCTCCTACTGTAGCACCCTTCTCGAACTATTCTCTGCGTAAAAGTTTCCCCGCGCCGAACGATCCCCGGTTTGTTCTCGACAGCGTCATCCAATCCTCTTCACATCGGCCACTCCGTTCTCGTGCACACAAAAGGGACCGCGTGGTCGATGCTGGAACCCGTCATATACATATAACATACCCACGCGTGGATAGGATGGATGATGGGAACGACGAGGAATCAAACAAATGAACTGTACGACCAGTATTGAGAAAGGGACCGCACGATCGGAGACGACGTGCATGCAAACAAACGTTTATTTATTTAACGTTCCATTTAACACTCAAGCTTAAGTTTAAAGGGATTGATCACACGGATGATGATAGTTGCCCAAAAATCTTATCAGAAAATATGTTATTGAATATATTCTATACAATTGTGGTATGTATGTCAAGTACATATATATCATATTTAGTGATTCAAGATTGAATTATTTAAGCATTTTAAGATCTAGTTTCGACCAATATAGAGCTCTAATTTATCGATTGTATTTCTCACATATACGGTCTAAAAATAATAATATACCTATACAAAGATTTTAATTATAACGCATTATTAAATAATCTGATCACTACACTGAAAAAAATTTCTAGTTGAAAATGGACAAATCAGAATTTTCTTGTTAAATTTATTGAAATTCTAGTTGAGATAACCGGAATTCTGTTTGATAAAATATTTCTGGTAAAATCTACTAGAATTCTTATTTTTACCAGAATAATTATATCAATCAGAATTCTAGTTATTTCAACTAGAATTCTAATAATTTAACCAGAAAATTCTGATTCGTCCATTTTTCACCAGAATTATTATTTAATTCAATCAGACCATTTTTCTCAGTGTACTTAAGTGTGCTCAATACGATGATAAGAAATAAGGCTAAATTTCAATATGTAAAAAATTTTTTATCCATTGCATCAACATATTACATTACAGATAATTTACGAGTTAACGGTAACGCAATTCAAATGGAAGTTGAAATAATATTGATATTTATTTCGTCCTGATTGTATTGATTCGAAGAATGCGAGAGTGAAGCTTACAATGGAATATAATAGTATTACTTGTGTGATAAAAATAAAATTACCGATCATCGCGTGTCTCATTTTGTGCGGTCATAAAGCGGACTAAAGCACTTTTCATGAACGCGCGATAGAACATGTGACAATGTGGAAAATAATTTCGTTCCTCAACTAACGGTCGTCATAAAGGGACAAAGTGAGAAGACAAATGCATCGAAGTGTCGGTGAAGCGAGTGATGAAAATGATTGTATGTGTGCTACATTCGAGCATTACAAGAGATATTGCGGAGCATTCCACGTACGTACGTGCGGAAGAAACGTTACCGCGACGAGATCGCGGTAACCGTTATCGTTATCGTGAAAGCGCTCTACAAGAGGACACACAGCTAATCCGAGAGAGATTCGACTGACTGGATACATTATTCGTGCGAACTTCTCCACGCGAGACTCGACAATCGGCAGTGCTATGAGAGATTTCGGGAGGTCGAAGTACGCTGTGTCAGGCGAGAGAATGGAAATTGGGAACAGATGTTGGTGAGTTCTAGTGACAGAGTGTAATTTCGTCATTTAACTGCTCTGCAGATCTCTATAATAATTTTCACGTACACTATCATCTGGAGTCGTAGGCGGGACTTTAATAGCGATATATCATATTCATAACTGAAAATATAATTGATGTAATATTTACGGTGTGAAATAACGGTTGCAAATGCGACAGTTTTAAGATGTTGAAAATGTTCAATGAAGATGGTTAAAATATAAAATATATTGTTTTATTAATATTTTAAATTTGTATTTTAAAATTGTAATGTTTCGTTGATAATAATAGATGTATTTTTTACAAAAGGGGAAAAAGTCATCAAAGTTCTTTCAGCAAAAAAGCATAGAGACATTTCTTTGATACCACTGTCAATAATAACAGCAATAGATATCTACAATAACAGTAGATGGTACCTACGAGATATCGGAAGCTACCTATAATAGAATGGGACTTAAATTTCCGGCATTTTCTCAAGAGTTCGCCTCGGGACATGAAAACGAATCTGAAAATCATTCGATTTATTTAGAGTAACATTATGCTATACTATATGTGATGCAGGAAAGAAACGTATTTGTCGATTGAAGATATACAACAATCAATAGATATTTCTTAACTGTTTTTCCAAATTATTGGGTAATTAAAAGAACATGAAGAATAATACAAAAAGAAGAATAATAAATAACTGATTTTTTCTAATGATTATGCGATATTTACTGTAACGAAATTATTATTTCAGATATAATATAGGTCTCTAGATGATAAATGTGTTTTTGTAATAACATTTCTAAACGTTCTTTACGTTTAATGACATTTCTAAAAGATATTTTAATCTTTTTAGATTAAAGCTTTTCAGATAATTTTAATGTTTTTTTTTGGAGGGAAGGAATATTGTTTTTAACTATTCTTTATAATAATAAGAATAATAAGAATCATATTGGATTGTACATGTGAAAACACTACCAATAGGAAATGGCAATTGAAAGCCAAAGACACTTATTTATTTTTCAATATTTGTTTTGCGTCACAATGGAGAAATGTTACGTCAAAGATTGCAGAGATAGATAAAATTAATCACAAAAAGTATATAATTATAAAGAATAGAAAATAAGAAATAAAGGCTCATAACGGTCGAAGCTGGATTTTTAACATACATATACAGTACATATAAATTCACATCGAATTATTAAGCATTAAAGATCCAGCTTCGACCGTTATAGGCCTTTAGTTCCTGTTTTCTATTCTTTATAATTATATACTTTTTTGTGATTAATTTTATCTATCTCTGCAATCTTTAACGTAACATTTCTTCATTGTTACGCAAAACAAATATTGAAAAATAAATACGTGTCTTTAGCAGTTAAATCAATGCATCAAAACGCGATGGAACATCAATTATTTGAATTTGCGATTCGTTTTCATATGACTATTATTTTCTATTTGCCTTTTATATTTTACATCTCTTGTTTAAATATTTACTTTTCTCTCTCTCTCTCTCTCTCTATATAGAATGTGGGTTTGAGCCAATCTTATAATACATCATCTAAAAATAGTATGATGTGTAAACAGTAGTCTTTAAGCGAGCAAAATGGTTACGTTAGAAACGCCCACTATATAATGAAATTAAATTGCATCTGTGACGAAGGAAATGTGGTGGGAAACTCGGTGGGGTGAGATGGTAAAGAGAAGAGTGATAATGTGGTTGCAAAATCATCGGCGCAGTCGACGCGAGCGGTAAATTAATTTTCGTGAATTATGCATGGACAATTCTATTGCAATCTGGCGCACGAGTTTCGACATTTGCAGTACCATCGGTATCACCATTTGCATGCGTGAATACGTCGATTACAGCGATGATTTTTGTTGAAGCGATGCGATTGATATTTATTAATGGAATAGGACCGAAATATCCGCGATCTCAAGCAATTATATTATCATACGCTTTTGAACCATGCCGTTGATGAAACATCGCTAAAAGGTGGGAAGAAAAAAAGTTTATGAACTAGTTTATTTTGAGTTGCGTCACATACTTCCTACACGTGCCCTTTCAGAGACTTGGTGATAATCGATGACGTAATTAAAAGAAAGTGGAAGAAAGCTGTTTATTATTGGAACAATATACCTACATATAATTAATAATTAATTATTAATAATAATTTATTCTTCTTAAGAGGTGTAAAATATATTAGAAAGCTTCTTCAAATTATTGAAAGATGAATGAGAGATTTTTCTTTATATCCTTTAAATAATAAATTTAATTATATGCGCGCAGCAATTAAAAAAGTATTAATAATCTGTGGAATAGAATATACAGATATACATGACGGCCAAGTATTTCAATGATGATTGTCAAACATCAAATATTGTTTGATAAAAAGTGGGAAATTGTAATGAGTGGAACGATATCGTCGTCTGTCTTTCACTGTTCATAATATGAGCATTCGATAAGAATTATATTTTCATTGGCATAATGTCATGTCGAAATTCTTTGTTACATTAAGAAATAGCGAGAAGTTTGGCTATTTGAACGGAGATAGTTTTTGCTAATATCTCTCCTGTTCATTCGTTGCGTCTGGAGTCATTGTTTTCATTATTTCGGCATTGAACGATGTTCAAACTCGAAGCGATTGACGTTTATAGTTTTATAACTTACTTGGAAATAGCAAGAACAAATTTTTGGACGCGAATAAAATTATTTATGTACATTTGGTTACTTAAAGTGTAACGTGGATTAATCAATGTGCGATTTAAAATTGGGTGTAACAAAATAATTATTTATTTTTCAAAATATAGTTATATTAACTATTTTATCAGTTATAAAAAGCGTGATTCGTATTTTTTGTCAATGTCTAATTCGCGTATGATTCGTGTGATATGTAGAAAACTATATGTAGGAAAGTTTTACTTCGAGGAAAGAACCCTCTTTTTACCCTTGTTTTGATGCTAGGTGCCACATTTTATAGGGCCTAACAGCCGAATTTTGTGAATGAAGGGCAACTGATGTACACTGAGAAAAAAATGCTGTTGATTCAATTAAAGTCTATATTACGGGCTGTTACTAGCATAAGTGATTAATTTATGTATATTTTTATTGACATAAAGACATAAATTATTATTTCAATAATCAAGGCCTTTATATCAATAAAAATATATATGAATTAATTACTTATGTTAGTGACAGCCCGTAATATAGATTTTAATTGAATCAACAGCATTTTTTTCTCAGTGTAATCTTACGTATAGATTGTCAACGTTTCGGCAGAAGTTATGACTGTTTTAACGTTAGTAAAATGTAAAAGTCAACGTTCGCAAATTCTTTCAGTCACTCGCGTTATGTCCGTCCGTGCTCTTTTAGTCGTTTATCCAGGGACGTCCATTATGTCACAAGTTGAACGAATTATTCGGTGAGCAATACTCTTTCTTATTCTCATACTTTCATTTCCGCCTCAGTCCTCTTTCATCTGTATTCCAAATTTAGCACTAAATGCGACTTCCATTTTCACCTCGTGTTGACATTAAATACATTTATCATAATTCGCAAATAAAACAATATCAAGTGAGGTGCATACGCTACGTGCTTGAAAGGAGTAGTGAATGTGCACTGAAAAAAATGCGTGTAATTTTACTTGGAAATTACATGTCTATGACTGGAAAATTATCTAAATTACTTAAATATGATTGGAAATTTACTGGAAATTGTAAATTTCCAATCATATTTAGATAATTTTCCAGTCATGGATCAATTTCCATTTAAAATTATATGCATTTTTTTCAGTGTGTAAGTTTCTTCTAATACAATCATTTTTGACCGTGCGAGCTGATATCATATACTTTAATTGGGTCGACGCACGTTAATTTATTTACGTTTATTTAAAATTATGATGCATTATAATATAGTAAAATAATATATTAAATTTATATAGATGTGTGTATTATATTGTATCTAAAGACGATTTTTTTTGGCGGATGAGTAAATGGCTGCATAATGATTTGTCTTTATTTCTCTTTTCTTTTACGGCGAACGTACTTTTGCATCATTCTTCAGGATATCGTCTTTTCTTCTTATCTCGTTCATTAACTTTATAAAAAATTGAAGTGCTTAAGTAGATTTAGATAAAGATGAAATAAATTGAAATTTTTTTAACACGTAAATACAATTAGTTTATAACTTATTATTATCTTATATCATTAATCTGATGTATACATTAACGCCTATAATAAGATTTTGCTACCTATATACCACAAAATTGATTAAAGATCATAAAAGTCTGTATATATACTACTTTGATCAAAAAGTTCCCGGAATTCATTCAGAAAATTCAAAATACAAGTTTATTTATAAAAAGTGATATTGTCCCCTTCAAAGTACTCCCCATCGACTGCAACGCACTTATGCCAGCGCTTGATCCAGCTCTCGAAACATTTCTGGAACTCTATTGTCGGTATAGCCATTAGAGCCGTCTTCGATTTTTCCATTACCTCTTAGTAGTGAGTGGTTTTTTGACTCGATCGAATAGAAAAAATCGCAGGGAGCCATATCGGGTGAATTCGATGGCTGTTGGATGGTATTCGTTTCGTTCTTGGTCAAAAAATTTAATACAAACTCGTTGTTGCAAATTCAACTCCATTTTTAAAACTGTAAAAAATCGAAAACACGTGCAGAGGTAGATGTAGGGTAGCGCGGGGCTAGTTGTGACACTTTTTCTTTAAATTATTATAAATCTTCACACAATTATGATAGACTAATGGTAAATGCTTTAAAACGTTGCATGTTCATCTGGCTCAATAATTAAGTACTTATAAATTCTTAATATATCTCATAAATAAGAAAAAAATTACGTTAATTACAAGAATGCAAAGTGGACCAATATGCCCCACCTATGGGGCATGTTGAGCATCCTCGAAGGATAAATTGAGCCATGAAGGTAACCGTTTAATGAGGTTATATATTATTAAAAACATGAAAGGATTAAAATATATGTTTAATCGTTGACATAGAATAAAAAGCATTGATAAAGACAGATTTCATTTAAGCAGCTGAGTTTATAAGGTTAGTTATGAGGTACTGGCCCAACAAGCCCCATATCGGTGTTGACTGAAATACCTTTTTATAACTGAAAAACCGTAAATAAAATAGCAACTTAAACATTAAAGTTAAAAAATACGATAATAACTTATATCTAAAAAACACATTTGATTATTATCAATCGCTCTAATTACCATGTAGACCAAAAAGAATACTCACCTAATAATTTTACTTTTGATATACAAAAACGAAAAAGCGTATTTGGCTGTTGATAGCCGGACACAGATTATTGTATTAAGGTACAATAATCTCTGTCTTTGTGCTACATTACGCAAGCATAGACGTATCTATATATATTTTAGTTATTTAGATATTTGCATTTGACCAACTTGCCCCTATGCTCAAATAGCCCCGCTCTACCCTACTCAAGACAGCGTAACTTTTACAAATGTCAAGCTATCGCGACAAAATTTGATGAAAATGTCAATGATAGATGTGGCAATCTAACCAAACAACAAAACTCAAATCAGCTGACTCAGAGCATCACCTGGTGGTAATTCCGGGAACTTTTTGATCAAGATATAGATATATATTGTAGATGTTTATAACTAAATGGCTATTAATATTTTGATAATGAGATAATGTTTTTTTATTTTTTTATCGCTAATGCGTGGTAAACTGTTATGACCCAATTTTCTAAGAATCGATAATTAAAATTTCTACGCAGATCGTGATTATATGATCATACAACTAATATTAGACTAAAAAAAGGAATAATAAACTTTAATATTCAGACGAATTGATGTGACATTACAAATTACATACTAACACCACGCTTTTGTAGCTCAAGTACCTTACTGCTTAGTCCAAGGGCAATATTGTGATCAAAGGGCCGATTTTGCACTCAATGGTTTTCGCTGCACATAAATCTTGCCGTTTGTTCACCCGACCGTAGACTCGTAGAAGGAAGGTCAGAGGTTAAAGTAATCGCTGATTGTCACTGCGATATATCTGTCTTCCTTTCCGTAAATTGCGACAATTTTAACCGAAAGATTCG
Source organism: Mycetomoellerius zeteki (assembly GCF_001594055.1). NCBI lineage: Eukaryota > Metazoa > Arthropoda > Insecta > Hymenoptera > Formicidae > Mycetomoellerius > Mycetomoellerius zeteki. The sequence continues at coordinate 114,124 of NW_017256040.1, forward strand.
AATCAATCGGTTCTACAATAACGTAAGCGCATAACATAAAAAATAAATTTATTAATTTATTATGTAACAAGTTTTTATGTAATAACAATGCATCTTTGAGTAACGTATTTGATCAAAAATTGCTTTTCCCGATTATATAGGTAAAACAAAAAATGAGGGTGGCTAAAGCCAACGGCACACGATACTTTTTTCCTCCTGGATTGCTTGCGTTTTAGTAGATTATTAGAATTGCAACACAATGCAGAATTTCTAATAAGTTACTAAAACGCAAGCAATCCAATAGAATCGTGTGCCGCAGATTTAAGCGACTATTTGCGATTTTAGGGGTGACTAGTTTTTTATGTAATTTTTTTTATGTCAAGGATATAACATTTTTAACTTTACGGTCACATTGAATGACCATAAAGTAGTACTTAAATATTATTTTGTTATGTTGTACTTCTTGGGGAGGAATGTACAGCTTTAAACATTTCAGATATTTAAGTAATATTAGAGAAATAAAAATCTATTTTCTATTGTCCTATTTTCTATTGTCCTATTGAATCAGAAGTTTGAAAATAAACTACAGAACAAAGTACAGTCTTTATTATTAGGTATATCTCTCGAAGACGGAGAAAGAGAGAGATCAAAAATACTATAAAAATTTATTCTTACTAGAACAAGTTTTATACATGTCTCTATATGTGGCATAGATTAAATTTCGCCCGTTATGACGTCAGGGAGATCAATTCATCGACCCAAATGGTTATGGCCTAATTCAAGATGTCTTGCACAGAAAAAAAAGGATCAATTTTGTTCGAAAATTTGTTGTGAGAACACGAAAAAAACTAATCAGGTATTAATAGCCGTTGTATGTGTGTGTGTTTTGAATAAAAAACTAATTTCTTTAAAAAAAGAAACTTTTTGGGGGAAGTATGGATATATTTTATAATATTATATGTTTATAATATACATATACCATTTTAAGATCAGATACAATCAAAATAAACTGCAAAGAGGGATTATTGTCTCGTGAGAATTTAATTAACGATAGCTTTATGATTCATATTAATTTACCTCTCTGGTTTCGAGGAAACGGTAGACTCAATGTTTTTTCATCAAGATCGTTTCTAGCTATTTTGTTTATTTTTTATTTACTTTATATTATATATTAGGTGTTGAACTTAATTCCTGCCGTTTTTTCGTCTCCAAAATTGATTTGTTTCGAAGGGAAGATGAATGACCTTAATCAAAATAATTTCCTCCATTTTCTACTTTTTCCCATCTCTCTGGCAACAGGGCAATCCCACGACGGTAGAACGCGGTGTCTTTCGAGGCGATTCATTTATCCACTCATTTTTGGACTTCGTTGTAACTGGAGAAATGTGTGTCCGTAAGTGCGTGTTGCATCGATCGGAACAGATGGTAATCCGACGGTGCCAAGTTTGGAGAGTACGCTGGATGCGGGAGAACTTCCCATTCAAACTCTAGAAGTGTCTGCTTCACGCTTTTCGCGACATGTGGTCGAGTGTTATCATGCAACAAAATGACTTTGCGTCGATTGTTGGCTACGGATGATCATTTTCAATCGATTGGAAAATCTCTTTGGCGTCGAGAAATCTAACCTGTGAGGATTGAATCACTTTCAGCGATATCTAAACTACAAAAGACATATGACTTTATCGTCGAAACTCGCCAGCGTTGGAGCCAGCACTCTCTAGTAGTGAGCGGCAGGAATTAAGTTCAACACCTAATATCATGCAGCTCTGCAAATTACTTTTAACAACTTTATGCAAAACGTATATTCTATTTCAATGTTCTACTTCTCGTTATTTATCTGTACGAATATTGCATTTATAATTTATTGTGATAAACTGAAATGACCTTTGATGCTTTTAGATTGTCGCATATAAAACGATTTTAAAAGTTTGTCTTTTGTAGAACGTTTTTGAGTTACGTCAATTGCATTGGAACGTAAATTGATGGGGAAAATCGATGAATGTTATAATGTCGAAGTAGGACGCTGAAAATAACTCGCAATATAATTCAGTACTTTAGAACAATCACATATTACATGGTACGATAATATATAGTAATTTTTGATTTTTGTATGCTTTTGTCTGTAAAACTTTTTTATTTTAATGGAATAGAATTACGAAACTGGTATTGAAAACGATATGAAGACTCTATCTGATATGGGTACAGATAAACATATAGTTACATACACAGATAGAACGGTTTTATTAAAGTATCCAAAAATTTACCTAGACAGATTTGAAAATAATTAGGCCATCTAAATAATTATATAGGTCGCTTAAGCTTAATGATAATGCTCTGCAAGAAATTTTAACATTCTAGCTACTTTATTTTGAGCGCTCTACAGAATTATTTTAATGATCTAGACAAAATTATTTTCAGATCTGTATTTAGTTAAATTTTTAGGTTCCTCAATATATAAAACCGTTCTTTCTATGTCGTTATTAACGAAAAATTGTCGATATAATACTATTGTGTGTTTTATGCAGTATAATTTACATGTATAAAGAAATGAACTTTAGTATAAAAAAAGAGACGATCGAGTAAATATTCGCTTAAGTTTTCAATTCGGAGTACTTTCTATGCTTCTCTCTTTAACGGGGGAGATAACAAGAATGATTTCGTAGAAAATTAGTGTCTCATTAACATCTCGGTAGCTATAGCAAAATGACTTGCCTTATCGCCAAGTTTTCACCTTACAAAGTGAGCGTCAAAGAATTATATCTGACCGTGATTCAGCACGCGGTTGTAATTATAGCTATCTCTGATATTATTTCTCTTCTCGTGAATAAGAAGATAGAAGCTTGTTTATTCTTTTTATTCTGACTGAATTATTTATTTGATTCAAATAAATTATTCGAGATTGCATTGCAATCAAGATTATTCTTGAGTATTTCTCTTTAAGAAATTTATTTCGATTAACGATATAACGCGATTAACTGAGTAGTTCAGAAAACTATATTTTTTAACTTTCTCATTAAAAATCTCTCTTCACAATGTTACTTAATTATTATATATTATGACTAATTATGATATATGAGTAGAAAGCTTTAGACAGAAATATAAATTATAATTCGAAAATAAATAAATATTATACAGGAATGAAGTATGAAATAGAGAGTGATTTACCATGATTATTTTTTATTCCACATATTTCACTCTAACATGTTATCTAGAAAATTTAACCTCTCAGGAAATACAGAAGCTACGGAAAGATCTCACGAGTTTATCTCTCGAATTCTGTCAATATTTTTATTCATCGTACGCCAATAGAGTACAAGATGCACCGTTGCTCTCTTGTTACCCGATTTGAATCGGTGTGTATCGTGCGAGAATCGGGTCCCTCGTAAAGGTTTCCTCGGTCGCGATGTCACGGAGACATCAATATCGAATTTCACGTCTGTCTCAAACCGAACTCGCAATGTTCTCTCTCGAGACTCTCGAATGCTTGGAGATCTCGGATATACGATCGGTGTTTCCCTCCTTATACACGTAGGTGTCTAAGATTCTCGCGTGCATATGACGTTTATCTTGTTCCTTGTAATATTCCATGTGGAGCGGTTCCGAGGCAGTGTATGTCTCTCAAATGATATAATTCCAAAAAGAAAACCGAGAACAGACATGTTCTCCGCCGTATATCATACCATTTTCAAGTTTCTTTAATAGAATAACGCTTAGACTGGGATAATCCTTTTTTTCCGTCAACTATTAGTATAATAATAATATTCTGTTTAGAGAGAGAAAGAAATATGCATATATTTCATAGAAATTTTGCAAAAGTTCGTCACATTTAGCACGAAATGTGCATGAGAGATATATAAATATTGGAGCGACGTATAAAAAGTATATACAAATAAGATATGAATATGTTAGAATATAGATGTATTATTCCGAGGGTTAAAAGAAATGTTTTTTTGCTTTGAAAGCATTGAGATCGTATAAGACATGTACGAAGGGATGAGATAAATCGTCTTGCAATCGGCGTTTTCAGGCGAAATTTTAAATATATTAAATATATTTTTTTTTTCTTTTCGCTAAAGACCTTTTCTTTTCAGTCAAGAACAGTCGAGGAAGAAGATCGTAAAAATATTCCGTTTCTCCAGTGCAGAGTACCTACATTTTTAATTGGGCTCCTGCCGGCAACATTCCTCCGCGAATCAATTTTAACTCCGGCGATCTTGTACTTATACGAACTAATTACACATAGACAGACAACGTTACTCGTGCATGTGTTTGTGCAAGAGATTGCAAACTTCGCTGCCAGTTCCGGTTTGGACTTCTTGAATTTGTAGTCGGTTTGCTCCGAGGTTTGCTCCCAGCAGTGATGATTTAATCATCGATTATTTAATCATTGATTATTTGCGATTTTCACGATTAAATTTTTATTACATTGATAGAAATGTGCAACATCTTTTGCTATTTTTTAGAATGTCATTTATGTAAATCTCCAAATTATTATTCAATATTCTATGATGTGAATATATATATATATATATATATATATACGAAATCAGATATGCGATAATCTACTCTTCGCTTGTCGAATTAACGTGATTCGCGCATTTTCCGTAACGCCTGCTTCTAATGATATTTTCCCCTTCTTTGTCGATTTTGATGCTGAAAGTTAAATTTCATTCAAGCGCCTGCCTGTGAAATCCATCACAGTGAGTCAGACATGCAGCGAGAACGCGCGCGGAAATAACGTTCATTATGCTAACGAATGCTAATGTCAACCGGAACGACAGACAGGCGAAAACGGAAGAATATATTCGCACAAAGTTCGAACTGTCGTTGACGTGCTAGCGGGGTCTGCATTCCATATGAGGATCGTTCAACCGTTTGTGGTTCACCGAGAACGTAATGCGACAAATTCTATCCTCGGAAAGAAATTGTGACGACAGGGAACAGAGAAAGAGTTCTTCTTTTCCGTCCGCCGCCGCACGTAAATGCGATATTTTAACGACGCGACAAATGTCTTTTAACAATTCTTTCGCGACTGACTTTTCGCAATCTCCACATCTGCCTCAAATCAAATGGAATATTCTATTCGCCTTTCTCCTCGGGATCACTCGGTAATGTACATCCGACTTGTCTCGAATACTCCACAATGATTTCTTTGAGTTGTTTCGTCAAGATCACTTGATCCTTGACTCGCTGCATCAATCGATCTTTCTTCGCCTCTAAGTCATTGAGCTCCTGAATTTTCAGTTGCTCAGAGACGCGCGATCTCTCTCTAGCCTTTCGTGTTTCATATATAAGTACGCTCCCCAAAAATCCAAACACTAATGCCTGAGGGATTAAATGAATTCAAATTTTATTTTGCGAAATGCAACCAAAAAAAATTAGTATTTCAATAATATAATCAGCGTATAATATCATAATTGCTATCTTTACCTCGAGTAGTAGTGTTGTTCCTGCTTCCATTGTGTGATCGTCATTAACGGGTCTTTTTTTCGCTATAACTGAAATCTGTCGCCATTTTATCATATCTTCGCATAAATAATAAAAACGTCCCAGTTGAATTAGAACATATTTTCTTAAAAGCGGCTGTTTCTTCACACACTTTACTATCGCCTTCGACAATGGCTGCGTGATTTGTCTTAGGAGCTGTCCAATAAGATTCGCACCGGGAAACCCTTGCACTACCATAGCTATATGCGTCCATCTCATCAAAGGAAATAATTTAATGAAACTTCCCTGTGAACGCCATTTGCGAATAATTAATTTTTAATTTGCTGAAATATTATTCTTGTGAGAGAAAATACTAATTTATTTTATTTACATATTTTGACATAAAGAAAATTATAATTGGGGTTAAGTTGTTCGTTTCCACATTATATAAAAATGTGACAGCTCTTGAATTTTATTCGTTTGTTACAATAATAAAAATCCTTAACTTTATGCTTTTAGAAATTGTCAACATATTCCTTTCATTTTTTATTGTATCATTTGCTTTCGTGTTTTTATTATTAAAATTTATTAGAGTTACGCAATGCTGCACGTATGATTCTTCTTTGAAATAAATTATGATTAAAAGAAAATCAATAAATTGAAATTACATGATCTACATTTTAATTTTCATGTTTACGATTACAAATTTATTAATTCAGAAATGTCTCTCTCTCTCTCTCTCTCTTTCTCTTTTAGTAAGCTTCTTTTATAAAATGAATTTCAACATAGACATAGGATAGTATAACACAAATGGTATAATTTTTTTTCATGAAATAACATGATGGTTTGGCATTTCCCTTAATTAAATTTGAATATGTAATCTTCATAAGAAATATGACGGGCGAATATTTTCGGAACGGTCCAAGTTACCATTTTGGATCTCTACATTTTATGCTAGGATCGGAAAGTATGTGTGCTTCTCTCATATCGACCAAATGGCTAAACGAATTATATCCATCTGTATGTCAAAAATCACAGGGCTGACCCGGTTGTGCGGTATACAATGGTAGGTTGCAATTACTTCCGATTGGAAAGTGATAACCGCATAACTCTTTTGAAAGCTCATCAAAGTGAAGTATCATTTCAGCAGCGTGCAAAATATACATTTTAAATGACGGTGAAATAGGAATATTAATTTTATTATATACTTATCGTATAACACCTCAAACTCTATACAAAATATAAAATACAAAATATATCGAGGAAAATTTCTTTATTAAAACAAAATCTCAGAAAAAATTTTAATATCACCACGTAATTACATTAGTTAGTATCGAATGAATTAGTCATATATGCATATATATATATATATTATTTTAATATGCGTATATCTATATAATTATATATCTATTAACTTTGATATACATTTAGATTGCTGCATGTAAAGTTATATTTAGCTATATATTTATTAATTTAATCATTCGACTCTATTCAATTGATTTTCGATAAATGTTTGAAGAGAAGTAATTTTTTTTTAATAACGTTTTTTTAATTTTAAATTAATTAAATTTTATTTTTAAATTTTATAAATGTCAATTTGTCAATTTGTTTAATTAATGATTACAGAAAAAACATATTTGTAAAGAATTTTGCGTTGAAAAATATCAGATATGACGCATGGGTTTGAATTCAATTCTCTGTTAAATATATATGATAATTATATCCTTCTCTCTCTTTCTCTCTCTCTCTCTCTCTTTCATTTGTCTCCTATTAAAAATGTACTTTAAATGCGCTTTGTGACACTGCATGTTGACCTATATACATACATACATAAAATAAATACACGTGATGACGTGAGACGATGTTTAGGTCGAGAATTTGTTTGACTGTCGGGGCGACGTTTTTCCCCCTCGTTTGATATAACATTTTCATCCATTTCCCTTGTGTCTCGATATCATCTGGTTGGATTTACCGACGAAATCGAATCCACTGAAATGACGCAGTCGAGGTATAAGCCGTCATCCGTCGCCGAGATCCACTAGATTGTCGCAAAAGTACGAACCGCATATGATCTCTCGCGAGAAAATCCAGAATTTTGCTTTCATCCTTTACGTATCAATCCTTTTTATATGGAATACGCTTTCCGTGATCTTATAAATAATGTTCAATAGAATTTCTAGAAATAACTGTCGATCGCCAATTTAAGTTAACTAGGATTTAACTAACAAGAGTATAGTAATACCATAGTAATTATCTTAATTTTGCACTTTTTGTTGTGCAATAAAGTTTAATATATTATACGTTTGCGACAGAGATATAAAAATAAAAAGATAAAAAAAGTTGCTACAAAAAAATTGTATTCCGTCCTTTGGATAGTCACGTTAATGTAACTATATGACTTTTTTATTTGAACACATTTAGTTATATGAGACGGACATATAAAGTGTGTATATGTAAATTAATACGTCACTATGAAGAGAACTTCCCTATTTTTTTAGACTTTTGACTTTTATTGCTTATAATTAGTATGCGTGATACTTAGTATGTCATATATTTATCTTTGAATCGAAAAATATATAATTCTTTAATTATATTTGTTCCGTATTTTTTAAGATTTTGTCTTTAAATCTATTCGTTTTTTCAGAGTTTAGATTTGATTATATATCAGATACTTTTATGCAGCTTTATATTTCCCGAGAAATGTAGGCGAAAACAGAGATACAATTAGAGGTTTACTGATTAAATAAGAAAAGAGATTATTTTTAAATATTAAGTACTTTCCAGACAAATGATAATTGAATATAGGAAAGTAAAATTGTCTCTCGGCTCCACTTAGTTAGAAGAGATACATATGTATCTTGGTTACATATCTAGGAAATGAAATGTCTGTTCCATCTTCAACACGATATGGATCGGTCTTCCGGGACTCGATTTTGGCACATCACTTCTTTTCTAACCAACGATCCTTGATTCTCTCTCTCTCTCTCTCTCTCTCTCTCTCTCTTTCTCTCTTGAATTGACTGACTCGATGAACGATTTCATAGTCCTCTCAGCCGCCTCTTGGGGCGTCCTTTCACTTTTACCCCGCGATCGATCCGACCTACGCCCCTATGTATGACTATTTGCGGGGCCCGCGTGCGGGATAGAAAAGAAGAATCTTTATGTGCACGTGTGCACTACTCCGTGACATTTCAAAGTTCATAGTTCATTATAGAAATGCTGACGAATGATATTAATTTTTGAATAATAACTGATTGAATTTAATAATTTAATAAATAGATCGATTTCAAATAGTAAATAAACTATTCTAGAAGGAAGGAGAGAAAGAAAGAATTTTATTTTATTAATACGTTGAGATCCTTTGAATTTGTATTGTATTTATTGAATTGGTGATATTTTCATAACAGCATTTAAAATAGTATCTCTATTTTGAAATATAATATAATCGCTGTATGTATGAATTTCATGGTTTTCATAAGAGAACAATAGATATTTTTGGTGGAAAGATGGACAACGTTTGAAGCTTGTTTCGTGTGATGCTCGATGCAATTATTGCATTTGCATATTTGCATTTTATTCAGTTAATCTCAGTTTCATATATGGTGATGCCATTTTGCCAGCAGTTTGCATGGTAGAAAATAAAAAATAATCCTTTTGTGATCGTTTGAAAGGAAATATTTGTAAAATGTCGATTAACGCGGTATCCATAATGAACTTTTTTTTCACGGAATTACATAAGTACAACTAAAGACCATAGAATGCATGCACTTTTTTCGTTTTAATTAATGTATATCGGATTATCATCGTCACCGATTTTACCATCGAGCGTTTGAAATCTCCGTATTCAAGAGCATCAAATAACAGCCGCCATTAAAAGTGTCGATACGCAATTTCCTGCGAAAACACGTCGCCGATGCCGGCGCTGCGCGTTAGGAAAATCGGCGAGGAAATATCGGAAAATGTCGACGAGGTCGGCAGGCGAGGTGTAGGCGAAGAGGCAGGACAGCGGAATGGAAGGACGCTCGTTCCAGGAGCACTTCTCCCGTCCGTCGTGACCGCATGGAAGGCAAAGAAAAAAAAAGATGCCTATTTATAAACCATTAGCGGAGAATGAAGTTTAATCAGGCTGACGACACCCCTCGCTCTGCCTCTATTTATTGCTCCTCGGTTGATCAATACATTAAATGTTAGGATATCGCTATCACTGTCTCGTTTGAGAAGTCTCGTCGGAGAAGATTTTGGTTGATCGTCCGATTAAAACTTTTCCTCTACGCGAATTGCGTTGATAATCTTTTATTCTTTTTATAATGCGTCATCATTCGTCCTTCTTTTTTTTGATTTTCCCGTCGCGTATTAATCCAAGAAGAAAGATTCCACGCACTAGTTCCTCAATAAACGGTTATTATTTGTTTACTAGACGTAGTTTTTAAGTCACAAACATGCTTGATATTTATTTCTAAACGTGGATATTTTGGGGTTACTATCTTGGTCCTGTCCTATAAACTCTCTGTAGTTATTTAAAAGAAGGGAGAGGAATGCCAGAGGTCCATGATTTACCGCTAAATATACCTGACACTTTCCCCATAACGAGAGAACACATTCTATGTATCAGACAAGTAAAATTCCAAAATAACTACAAATAAATTCCTGATTAACTAAGATAATTTAAAAAAAAACTGCAATTGAGAATAAAATACCTTCGAGGGAGATTATTTGCAGTTTATGTAATGGAAATTGATAATATAAATAGTTCGATGATATAATTAAAGACAATTGAGACAATATAAATGTTTTATCTTTTATGTTATTTCATAATTATTTATAAATAAATGAATATATTTCTGTTTTACCTTCTTCATAACAATATGAATGGATGGAGTTATATTTAAATTACACGTTTTTTTTATCATTATGTCACATTATATTATATTTATATTTGATCCAGCTCTGTACCGCCGTTTAATTTATATTTAGACACATTAGCGTGATAGAGAATAGTGCTCCCTGTTAGTTTCAATTAGCATCAGCCTCGTGTATTATGTGCGTTACACATAAACAGAAATACATATCAAAATAGGGAGGGATAGTTTTAGCACGATGGGTTCATTTGCATAACGAATTAAATAGAGAAAACAGCGTGCGTGATATTATATATAATAGTAGAACTGTATAGGGGGTGGATAGAATCTCGTGTTTTTCTTTTATAAGTTATATGATATTATCTAATTAAGATATAGATAAAAATCTAAATGAAAGTTTTTTTAGTAATGTAAATATTGAATTATAACATGATTTCTTTGTCATAAGCAATTGCAATAGAATAAACTAATTTTTTCAAAATAGCTGCTAAATAATGCAATCTTATCTTTTATTTAGAAGGTACACCTAAACCTACACAAAAGAATACATCTAAATAAAAAATTAATTCAAAGGTTAGAAAAATAATGAATACTTATCTTTTTTTTCTTTTACGTGAAATATATATTATGTTTTACATTTTTACGCGATACGGCTAATTAATATATCAGGCCTTTCTTTGACATTCGACGTGACTCACGAAAAGGGCGAGGCAATCACGCGAGTCTATATTCTCATATGTTCATAAATGTAAACAAGAGAACATCCTACATCACACCTACATCATGTCTATTCGTTTGCTAAACGAATGACTGATAATTATCGTTAATATTAACGTCAACGGTACAGTGTGCTTTCAACGTGTGCGTTTTCTATCGGATTCCATTCAAATAGAATACGTTAAATTTAATGTACGATATTTTATGGAAATTATGTAAGTTGTACCAAGCTAGATATTTTTCCAAAGAAATCACCGAAAAAAAAAACCAAAGTAAATGTACACTTTAAAATCTGTGGAGTGAAATCTAATTCTAAAGAGTGAAATCTCACTCTTAAAAATTGACAATTGAGCCACTTTTTTCAATGCTGGTTCAATTGTCATTATTTTGCATTAAATTCCACTTCAAAGATTTTATAATATACAAGAATTTATTAAAGTTTCTATGGATGGACAGTTTTTATAGATGGACTTTGGCGAAATACAATTTAATAATAAATACGACTAAAAAAAAGCTTTCCGAAGTTGTAGCAAACAAAAACATATTATATCGTGCAATCACTCGCCTTAATACCGACACAGCTGACGTTTCCGAAAGACTTTCCACAAACTCAAAGAAAATAGAATGGCGCTCAATAGAAGCATGAGGGAGGCGGGGAGTTTTCGCTATGGAGACAACGTATCGACGTAAGAGTCCTCAAGCGGTAGATAAATCTCCCATCGTAGAGAGGGAATTATTTCCACTTAACCGGTCCCTGCATAAATGAGCTCATGCGAAACTGTCCGTGGTCGCAAGAACGGAAGCGCGGTATATCGCGCAAACCGCTTCCACGAAACTCGGACGTTGCAAAAACCTGATCTCACGGCTGACGTAGCTCGAATCGCATCCTACCCAGCAACAGCGGCAGCGTATGATTACAACCCGCGCCCCACGCGAAAGTCTAGAAATTCCTTATAAAAACTTTCTTAAGAGCATTATCTAACACGTCAGATCTAAATCTCATTTTCGCAACAAACTGGATGGAAATTAAGCGGATAATGTGGCATAGCCCAACATGGATCATTGAGTTTTTCGAGAAAGGACAAAGATGCCGGGACATTCGCATTTAGTTTATTTAAAATTTAAATATTTTGCAAATGATATTTTTGTGCATTATAAATGCATATTTTTACGGTATGACTAGAAGTGAGATTTTTAGACACTTGTTTATTTGAATTTTTTTTTTTTAAATCCTAGATCGTATGAAATTTTATATTGTAATCTAGAAATGTGCATTTAAAAAAATTAAGTAAAACCTAAGTGTGATCTTAATAAAAATAAATGTATGTCATCTCAGGATCAATGATCTGAATTTGCGAACTAAGAATCTTGGCATAGTGAACTGCAGTCACTGGCTATCCGGGCAAAGTCGTCGAGAGTAAAGAATATATTTTCAATAGCAGTGCGTGGATCCGCAGCAGAAACGGCGGTAGCGGCTGGATCGCGAGGGTATGGGCGGGAGTGGTTGTATATTTAGCTATAAACTTTTATATACTTTAATGGTACACCGACCGCCCCTCATGGCCGCTATCGCCGCCGCCGCC
>NW_017256040.1:126712-138288 GCF_001594055.1 Mycetomoellerius zeteki
CCCCCTGTCCCCCGCCGACCGCCAACCCTCGACGCCGCGAGCGCACCGCTCCGCACTGCGAACGTTCGCGGGTGGGATCGTGGGTGCGCGGGGTTGTTGCGGGGTTGCGGGGGCCGCCGTACGGCATGGAGGTGTTGTACGCGGTGCAGGCAGGTTCAATGAAACCAGGCCACACCATCCCCTCCGCGCAGGGCGCGCGCGACTTCTCGTACGTAGAAACGCATCCCCCATTCAGCTCCCCGTTCTCAAGGCACGTCCGCGCGCGCGAGACCGACGGATGCGACGGCGTTTCCGTTGCGGCACGCGGCGACGCCGCTTCCAGCAACGTCCACCAAATGTTGCATCCTTATATCCTCCTGGAATCAGGCTCTGATTTTCGAGAAAAAAAGAAAGATTTATTTGGTTCCTCTTGTAGTTTATTCCGAAAATAATAAATGCTCTAACTCTGAATAAAAGAGAAAGATGATCAGAATGTTAATAACAGTTTTTCAATACAATATGTAGCTATTTGCATTGAAAGAGATAGAAAAAAAAGAATTAAGTTCAGAATCTATATTGTTTGTAGTTCATAATTACTAAAGTTTTTCTTTATTGTATATCAGTTTGCATTATGGATATAATGATTAGATAAATTTTAGTGATTAATGATTAGATTAATTTTAATAACGGAGAAAATGATATTTTTTTATTGCCGCAATTATTAGTCCTTATACCTTTATTCTTTCATATATTTTTTTATATATTTTTATCCCTTTTATTTTAAACAACAATGTTTTTTTATATATATACATGAGTAAATATTATTGGGAATAAGGTATAAAGAGACTCTTCTCTCTCTATTTTCCGCTTTATACTTGAACTCTTAAAAAAGACATCTTATATTAAGTATCTCCCTTCCCTCTTCCATTTGCAAGAAGCTTCCTCGCTACTTATATCCAAGCGTCCTTTGCCGCGTTAAAACAAACGTGTGAGATCGCCGATAATGCCTCCAAGTACGCATTATAGCACATGCTGCAATTATATCAGAATGTTCTCAAGTGTTCTTAAATACGTAAAACGAAGCTACGCATCCGTAATTTTCACGAACTTTTCTCGATCGGGTCGTCGTCCGACGTTAAGAGATTCGTTAATATATTTTTATTGTCCAACGTATCTCCGTGCACCATTCTCGCTCGTAAATTACAATCGCGATTTATAAGAGTACGGTTGTATAAGAAGCGCGTATATGTATAAGGCAGAAGCGAAAACGCGAATGTTCGTAAAGTGCTCTTAACGGCACCATTAAGTCGACGAGGTAGACTTAATATCCAGTCGGAAGATGACCAGGCAGGCGTTGCCTTAATGCGGCAATAAACGCTGCGATATATAATAAATTTGAGCGGATAATTGTCTTACACTTCCAAGTCGAGCATTAAAATTACGGATAATAATAAGGCAGAAGCGAAAACGCGAATGGATATTAATGAATTTCGAGTATCTTGATAATTTCTAATCAATTTTCAAAGAAGGTAAATTTCTTATCGATATTTAGTGGAAGATTTTTATACTCACAGTCAGTAATGTTAGATGTACAAATGCACGTATTACGATCTCTCTGTGGGATCTCTTTGCACGATGGAGCAAATTATCCGATATAGATCTACGTAAGAAACGTGAATGCGGTAAGCACACTATCGTTAATTATATCGTATTGTACCGCATCTACGGTTTCGTCGCGACAGCGCGTATCTTACTGAGAGATTAGTTCGCATATATATCATTAATTTTGATATCTAATAACGTACGTTATTAATATAACGTTTGATAGCTAATTACGTTTATCCATTGTGTCTGCAGACAAACGGCAGCATACATTAATTGCATTCAAATTAGGCGAGACATTTAAAACTATCTCCGAAGTTAATTAATCTGTTTTTCTCCATATGTTTCTTATGTTATAGACAGGATTATAATTTTTAATATTATCGAATAGGTCGATGTTGAACATTATTTTCACTGTTGAATATTATGGAAAAATGGCTCTGTATGAGATAAACTAACAATCGATAGCTGTACAAATTTTTTTTATTAGTTTTTTAAATATATTAAGTCAGAGTGCAAACTGGATCGCGGTCTCTTTGATGAAGGATCGCGTAAAAATTATTGGGAATTGTGATACTTTTTCCAAATATGTATACAATTTATTTTAATATAAAACTATAGGTATATATTAAAAATATGAAAATTTTTTAGTAAGTTTTATATATACATACGTAAATCAAAGTGATTTTATAAAATTATGATTATATTATCCTTTATTTATACAAATAATAAAAAATTAATAGATCACATTAAATTTCTAAGGAAAGGGATCAAAGACATAAAAAGTTTGTGCGTCATTGCATTAAGTGATTTGACTTCACATTTTTACACATCTAAATGTTGGCTTGTAGTCCTCCACAACTGTGTGATCTCTGAACTACGAGATTGCTATGTTTACGAGAGTCTTGTTAAATGACATTGACGAGGTCGTAGATATATTACAGCGTTTTAGTTTTAGAATTATCTAAATCTGTTATTTTCGAAAGCATATCGAAAAAAAGCAACTATTAAAAGAACCGCGAGTTTGCGTTAATGGGCAATCGCTCGAGTTAATCTCCTCTATAATGAATTCCAGGAAGCGCGATTACCCTCGATACTGGAGCGAATCGCTTTCAGATCGGCCGATTAAAATCACCTATGTCGCTGTGTGTGTTGTGTGTGTGTTGCGCGCAACACAATCGCTTTCAGCGAACACGCGCGATTTTGACCGGATGTAGTTAATCGGGATCACGACGTACATACATGAATAATCCACATCAAATTGGGCAGTCATAACATTCAGTTTTTTGTTCTCTTCAAATCTTTATGTTTTTTTTACATGCATATGTATAATATCAAAAACTTTTACATAAAATTTCCATATTGCCATATTGAAAGAAAAATTTTTGGTATTTGTAACTATATTTACATATTACTATAAATAGTAATAATAATTATATGTATTATATAATTCTATCAATCAATATACAGTTGGCAACTGAAAATGATTATAATTATAGTTATTATAATTATGAAAATGATTGAAATTATCATAAAAAATGATAACTATAATTATATAGTCATTAAAATCATTTTTAATAATTTATACCGTATGGTAATTTCAACTATTTTTATATTTATAATAACTATAATTACAGTTATTTTCGGTTGCCTGCGACTATGTATATTGGTTGATAGATCCAAAAAGTTTTTCTCTCAGTGCATCTTGCAATCATATTTTTCGAGACGAATGTACAAACTTTATTGATGGGAATAGTTAGTCTTTTAAACACATTAAATAATTTTACTTTACATTTTTATACATCTATATGTTTGAGTCTTGCATTTTCTCTGACTTTTGAAATTACTAATGCTTTTAATATATGCTTTGATTTTGATCAATTTAAATATCTCATTGACCAGTCAGTTTAGCGCATTTATTACATTTCATACAGTCTATTTGGCATAGCCCGTAATTAGTCAATAATTGGCACACACATCCTGTATATGATAACAAACGTAAGCCGATAGATTGACCGGTGAGGCCAATGAGATCTTTGAAGCCCTTTCTCACTGCTTCACGCAGTTGTAATAGTTAAATTGCGATTGTTAAAGGTCTCGATTCCCCGAGGAAATCTGTAGTGTTTTGCGGCAAATACCACAGCAAATTATTGTTCGTCGACGCGATCACTTACGTGTCAGACGATTGCGATCGCAGTATAATGGCCGCGGTGTCCTGATAGAACTCGGAGGTAATCTCTGAAATGCAGCGAATATGCGATGAGACTAGACTAATTGCACAATATGTGTAATTGCACGTTGTTCATAAAATGATGAGTTTACAATGACGAGTTACAATTTAAAATGTTATTCTATGATATCCTATAATGATATTCCGCGATGTATTGTGTCACATGCTTCTTTTGCTGACCTAAAAGCTCTCAGTGTGAATTCCCGCTACGCGTATTTGACACGACGATAAAGCCGAGATATAATGTTTCATCTCATGCGTGTATACACACGTGCGTGTGTACGTGCGTGCGTACGTGCGTGCGTATGTATTGCCAGGCGTGTGCCGGACATATGCACGTAAATGTCATTGCATAAATACATAACTGGCACGGGACGATAGCCTGAACGGACGTTACGTAGAGCCGTACGCGCGCATGCATATGCATCGCCACCGCGATTAATTGGACACGATCGACTTGTATTTCGGTTGTCTTCGTTCTGGCTGGCGTGCCATCTCACCCTGAGAAATCAAATCAAATCAAATTACATTTCGCGAATCATCACCGTGCCTCTTTTCCTTGAATTCACCGACCGCCAATCTTCACGACGCATGACACGAATTTGCTTTTCGATACGTTCTAAATTGAAAACAAAAACATTTTATTTTATGGCAATGCTGCGTTTGTGAAAAATACTGATGACGAATATAGGTAAACTCCCTATTATGCAATTATAAAAAACGCAGTTATTGATAATACTTACAAGACGTTACCTTCACAAAGCGTTTAATTTTCAGAATTTTCTAAATTTTATTTTAATTTCCTCTCTATTTCTTTTTTATATTTATATTTATAGTATACGAACTATACATTACGGCTATATTATTTCCATTGCTTCCCGATTGCAGTTAATTACATCCGTTATTCAATTTAATAATACGATTATTGTACATAACATGATTTATATATTTATAAGAATAATTATTATATTGGCAATTTTATATCAATAAATATCTATAATAAATTATGTATAATGTAATTATTTGCCTAAATCTACATATATCGTAATTATTATTTTAACTGCAGTTGTGTAAGTTACTTTAAATATTGCTAATTAACATCTTTTCATTTCTCTCTCTCTCTCTCTCTCTCTCTCTCTCTCCATATAACTTCTTTCTTATACAATTCTGTTGCTTGAAGGCATCGGAAATACTGCAAACGGGAACACGGAACATGTTCATGCAAATGCACGTAAACACATACCAAACGGTGAGTTAATTCGACAAGCCACGATCGATAGCGAATTTGAGTCCGTTTAATACAGGAGATAACGGCGTCGTTCTCCATATGCCTACCTCTTTATCTGTCTCGTTTCATTCACCAATCGCTATTTATCTATCTGTCCTATTTGTGTGCTTGGAGGAAGCTAGCTTGTGTGTGCATGCCTCAATTCATTTCAGAACGCCTCGATCATATTACGTGCTCGTATCTCGTTACTTATCATCTCGCGATAGGCAGATGAATATTAATTGTTTAAGCTCCAACGATATTCGGGTGAAGCGTTTTTATTATTTCAAGCTTTTCGTATTGCCTACACAAAAATTGCGACTTTAAACGACAAACGAAGAAACAAATCCAAAGCACTCTCTGGAAAACTTTCTTAATTATTGTAGCACAGTTCTAATATAACTTAATCAATATATTAGTAATTATAGAGAGAGAGAGAGAGAGAGAGAGAGAAGAAATAAATATAATTTCTTTAAACAATTGCACAAAAAAGATTTTTTTTTTAATTAAATGTATTACTATCTCTAGTTACGTCTATTGTAAGATAATTGCTTAACTTTTTTCTTTTAAAATTTGCAATATCAAGCAGGAATTACTTAAAAAATGGTATCATACGTTAAAAAAATATGCGAGAAAAAAATCACACAATTGTTTCGATCTTTTTTAAGATTGTAATCTCTAAAGGATTATATCGCTCGAAAGAAGAAAACTTCTATACAGTTCAAAAGTTCAAAAGATTGAAATTGTAATTAAAATTAAGAAAACTGTTTAATATACACCGGTATCCTGATGGTTACAATAAACGACTAAATATTAATCGTTAAATTCTGAAAACATAATACAAATTATTTTACTTTCTATCTTTGATTTAAAGCAAATTTAATTAGAATTGTGATAATTTTATAGAGCAAAAGAACGATTTTATTGCGTTATATTTTATTAAATCTTAATAAAAATTTAAAAAAAACGTCACAACGCACAAATCGATTATGTAACAGAAAACGATAACACAAAGTAAGAAGAGAATTAATACCAAATAAATAGATCATATAAGATAAGTCGCTTTAACATCATTCTTCGCAGACTCATTTTTTTATTATTCATTATGTTAATAGTTTATTCATAAGTTAGTATAGATTATCGGATACCTTCTTTTATTTAACTTCACTAAGCATCTTTCACACATGGAATTATATTAGATTCTTCAAAACAAGGTTTACAAACCGTTTTTTTATTTTATTAAAGATTATTTCGTATCCTGTGCTCTACTCATTTAACGAGTGTAACAACAAGAGATATTGCAGGCATTTGCTTGTCGTTATTTCTAGTTCGCGTGACTTTCTGTCTCGTTTCGCGTTGACAAAATCGTTCGGATGTTTAACGAGTATATGGGTTGAAGAGCTCTTACAGACACTTCGAAACAATTAACGAGTACGCTCGTATTACATGCACGGTGAACAGCTGCACATCACGTAATACATATGTCAACACGTGTACGTCCATTAATCAGCGAACTGTAGAAATCGTATGTAATAACAGAACTAACAGAGATTTTACAGAATTAAGGCGTTGTAATCTCTTAAAGCAATATTAGGTTATGTATTGATTTTTAAGCGATATTAGTATTATAGATATTAGTATTATAGATAGCTTGTTAGCATATAATTAACTATTAAGCCTGTTATTTATATAAAAGAATAATCGTTTTATTAGAAAATAAAAATAAAAGTAATTTTTTAATCAGAGTTACGAGTATCTTTTTTGTTAATATTAATTAAAGCGATATATAACGGTTTAAAATCATACACAATCTATATTATTTGTGATTGTTGAAATAATTACAATCTCTATGATTCTCTTATATATGTATATATGACACGATAAGAACAAAGAGAGTATGAGAAAAAGAAAAACTATTTTAACTTTTTTAAAGTTATATAAACGTTTTAAAAACATAAGAATTTTTTAACGATAGTATATGGTTAAAAATCTAATGTATAATATTGTTTTTTTTTAAATTTTATTTTATCAATTTCTGTTTCAAAACTACATTAGATTATACATTATTTTAATTTTATTGTATAGTACAATAATATATTTAAGTTTTTTTATGTATATCATAATCGTACATATTAAAATATTTTAATTTTTTAAAAATTAAATTATAAAATCTCTCATATAATGCTATTTGTGCTTTTTGTTCTTATTTATTGAAAATACTCAGACACTAAGAAAAACATGATAATATGTTAAAAATTAATCCATTTAGTAGTTTAAATGTATAAAATTGCGATATAAGTATTTCATCATAGCATGATTTCTTGAGAGGTCGTGTGAATAAACGAAATTTCGCCATCGAGAAATCCATTTTGCAAAATGCATTTTTAACACGAGGCATTCAATCCTACCGTAGCGATTGTGGCGTGTTCCGCACATTTAGAGAGCACATCTCGGGCCAGATGTGCAGATTCGCTATCGTATGGCAGTGGTTGTGCGAATGAGTGACGCAGTGGGGTAGCTCACAATAGTGGTAGTAATATTAGCACGACTGGGGAAGAGTGAGGCTCAAGCGCAGGAGAGAAGTCCGTACGGCCGCTTCGGCGATGCAGCCAACTCGAAGCATGGTGGGTCGTGTGCCGCAATGCGGCTGCACGTTATCACACCATCGAGTCTCATCTTCTACGTGTGCTTTCTCATTTTTATATGTTATATACGACCACTATGAATGGTCGCCGAATTAGACCACGGAAATCGTTCCCGTTTTTTGCGCGGCTCATTAGTGTTGCCCGGAGGCTACTCTCGTCTGTTGACGAGAGGTTGCCATGCAACCGTAGTCGCGTACAGATTCCGAACGAGTTGCATAGCAATAGCAAGATGCACAGAGACGTGTCAAACGTCTTTCCTTCGAAATGGGAAATTTGAATTAAGGACGAGATTAGAAAAAAATGACGATAACGACAGGTTATTACTAATATTTTATTTAGAAACGATTAGAGATTAAGAAATTCTACCCTTTTTTCATATTATATATATATACATATATATTTTATATATAATTTATTTTTAAATGTAAATTTCAATAATTTATATTTAACGAGATAAATAAACTTCACTTATATTATAATTTATTTATTTAATAAGATAAATTAACTTTTTTTGTCCCTGCTTTAGCTTTAAAATTTACTAATTTATGTTGATACCATAAATAACAAATTACATATCTTCAATCATTTAAGAAATTTTTGAAGAATTGGCATTTCCTTAGTATATTGTCCCCTATACACATATCAATTTTTATTAAGTTATAACATCCTATGGTTTTCGGCAGGTAGCTCATTCATAATTCGAATAAGCGCTACGGTAGTTTATAATACACGTGTAGGCTACGAAGCATGACTCAGCTGTTCTTTATTTGTTGTATATATGACACGAGCTCGACAATGGACTTTTCAACGACCTTAGTTCCTCTGATATCATTCAACGTATTTTCACATCGAAAAGTCTTATATGAATGGTAAATAAATTATATTGTTTCCTGATACTCTCGCGTCAAAACAAAATTGTCTTTTTAAATCGAATAGTTCACAGAAAAAGTTCAAGAAAAGTATCAAGTTCATTAAAATATTAATTGAATAAGAATTGTGTGAGATTAAGAAAATTTATTTGCATTCATATACTAACTTAAAAATAAAAAATTAAAAAATAAGTATTATGTTACAATAAACATGCTACTATAAAGATGCAATGAAGATGTTACTATAAAGAAGTTATTAGAAATATTGTAATATTGTAAATTACCGTACTCAATTCCATTTTTGAATTGTAAATCACACTGTCATTCAACGGCGTATATCTTTGGATTAATGGGCTTGTCGTAATTAAAGAGTCAACTTTCATAAATCTCCCTGTTTCACATTCATCATAAATCGTACAAATACGTCGATAGGAAGACACGAAGGGATAGAAGCTAGACCCGAATCAAATCTCCTCTGTCCCAGTTATATAAACGCCTCTTCGTTGAATTTGCTCGCAATACAGACGCAAAACTGCAGCATGACTGCAATCAGCATGATCCACTTTTTTCGAGCAGTCAATCCGCTTCGTTGAATTTATTTATTTACAACAGCCGGCCAATTCGCAGCCATTTTATTACAATTTTCATAGAATTTTTGAGCGTGATATACGCGGGCCACAAAATAAGTTACTATATAGAATGTTAAACGCTTATTTAATGAACCGAGTGATATTTTTTATTCCTTATATGATATTTTCTCTATTGAAATTTAATTGGACGTTTTTAAAATTTAATTTACCTAATTTTTAAGGAATACCTTGTTTTCTATCTCCGTTAATGTCTTTAAAATAGTACTCGAAATTAACAAACATAAAGTTTTTCGTTTTCTAACTATATAATTAAAATTAATCGTTTTCAACTATATAATTAATAAAAAGTTTTTAACTTTAATTTATTAATTATATAGTTAGAAAACGATTAATTTTTTAAATACTTTTTTGTTATTTTTACTGATATTTTTTAAGATAAAATAGTGTTTTATTTTTCGATTTAAAAAAAATATTGCACTGTGTATTAAATATGTCAATTGTCGATGTATACTCTGCATAAATCGAATTGATATACTGAATTGTACACCAAAACGAGTTTACGCTAAATGCTAATGTCGTTATGCCGTGTGTTACGTTTTAATTAAAATTCAGCGGACAATTCGCTTATCACTATTGAACCACATTGGCTGTGCAGCTAACATGTATTTTCAAATGTAGAAAAGCGTGATTTCATCTACCATTTCACCAATAAATTATCGTTGCTCTGATAATTTATCTTACCATTAGATTCTTTTATTTGTGTTTAGACATAATTATTTATTGTTAATTCGACTTATAATTAAGAAACTTATAATATATTATGTGACATATTTTATAACATTAAATATTTTCTGTTTTTATAATAATTTTTATTACATTTGATAATCTCTCAATTCACTGAAAAATTTTAATTTATATGATTACAAAAATAATTGTGGAATGTATATTGAAGAAAGTATATGTTCTTTTAGTAGTATTTTATCATGATAAAGTTATGCTTTGTTATATTCTAAATAATGTTAATTGTGTTTTAAGTGCATTTTGTTAGTAATATAATAAAATTATACAATGAGTAAAAAACAAAATTTAAAGTGGAAAAAAATAATTGTTACTCCATTTAACTTTTTTTCTTCTTTTGCTATGCTGTTTGTTGTGACGTTATTGTAAAGAATATTAAACATTTATTTTTGGATGGAGATTGACGTATACATTACATATAAAATTTATGCCAAATTGTTTAAAATTTTAAAAATTGATTTCTATATTTACGCAGAAAAAATACTTTAGAAGTATATTTAATATTTCTGATATATACACTCAGAAATTTTGATTTTGTAAATAAATTTTAATTTTGTATGATGCTCGCTATATTTGATTCGAATATAGAGCTAAAAATATAAATATAAAAAGTGTTTCGAGGGATGTATAAGAACTTTACTTTCTTAAAACTTGACTTTATTGCTTAGTTAAAATTTAAAATGCTACATATTAAAATGCTACAAAATTTCAGGAGTTTTGTAGCAAACTTATAGAAGGAGATCCTTCTTAAATGTGACAATGTTATTAATAATTTTAAACGCCGGTACTTTTGTAACTTCTTGCTAAGTAAAGTTCTAATATACATATATATATGTATGTATGATGCATATATATGATACCAGTTTAATGACAGTTACCTGAACAAAATTTTTATCTTTTTTACATTTTTCTCTTGTATGTATTATTGTACAAAAGTTCCAAGTTTTTATTTTTTTATGTGTCTAATTATATGTTACTAAACTTGAATTTGCAACTTGATTCTTGAGAGACACTCTTCTAAAGTGCCGATAAGCATTTATTTATCTACATTATGTCCCTTACATTGGAAAATTTCTAGGAATATTTCTACGGCGGCCATTCAACTTATTTTCGATTGCCGATGTATTCATCGTTCGATTAGATTACACGTAGAAGGGTAGAAGTACACGGTGATGATAAATCAAGAAGTACTGTTGAATAATTCAACTCTCCTGCAAAGTGAAAATATTTCTCTGATAATATATATTTCGAAGATAACAATACTTTTAAAGATATCAATTTAGCATCTCTTTAAAGAAATAAAGGATTTAAAATTTTTGAAGATTGAGGATTGACTTTAATTTCTTTGTACACATACATATGTTATATATATGTATATATTAATATATATATACAGGGTGTCCCATTTAACCTGAAATATCGAAATAACTCAAAAAATACGAATTGGAATTATATATATACAAGGTGTCCAAAAAATCGAAGCCAATACTTTAGGAGGCGATTCAGGAGCCAAAAAGGAGGAAAAAAGCTATATAAACATAAGTCCGGAAATAAGTCGTTTCCGAGTTATAACCACTTTTATGTTAAAAAATTGAA
>NW_017256040.1:138626-163794 GCF_001594055.1 Mycetomoellerius zeteki
CGGAAAATTAAAAAATAAAAAGTTTAAAAATAAAACATGTAATTATGTTGAAACACTGTGAAATAAATTATAATTCTAATTTATGAAAAATTTTATATATATATATAAATTTCAATTTTTTAACATAAAAGTGGTTATAACTCGGAAACGACTTATTTTCGGATCTATATGTTTATATAGCTTTTTTCCTCCTTTTTGGCTCCTGAATCACCTCCTAAAGTATTGGCCTCGATTTTTTGGACACCCTGTATATATTATATTATATTTATGACCCAATTTTCTGACCTATTTTATTAAAACTTACTATGAAAATCAAAGCAAAGCTTTGTAAAGCTTTCCTTAGTAAAGCTTAGGACTAATTCTCAAAGTATTAAAACTTGCAACTTTCGTCCCTTTATAAAAGTAATAAGATAAATACATACATAGAAAATGTTTGCTCAAATGAAATTGTTGCACTCCCGAAGAAACTACGAGTTCGAAACTCAACTAAAATTTCAATTGTTTGAGCAGAAGTTTAAAAAATTATTTTTGAATGCTGTTGATTTCATGTAGAAAAAATGCTCTGTTAAATTGATAAAAGGTCATTAATACAAAAATTTAAAAAGAAAAATTGTTGGCTTTAATAAGTGATGCAATACAAATAAATAGTATACAAATTTAATATTTTCATGCTTTTATTTTTGAAAAAGATATCTTTGTGTAATTAAAACGAAATACTATTTGATTCTGCAGTTATTTGCTTGCGTGTGTGTCGCATGCACCAAAAATGCGCATACAGTATGGATTCGGGTGCAATGGGCAGTGCCGATCTCACATGGCGGTGTCCCATAGCTAGTAAAACTACATTTCCCGAATCCGGTGACGTACGCGGGGATACGGCTTGACGTCATTGCGTGAAAATGGGCCACGGCCTCCTGAGCCACCCTCTTCCGACTGCCCCGCAAACGCCTTGTTATCCTTCGTCCTGGTACGCGCCGCAGGATCCTAAAACGCCGCACCATAGGACGTCGAGTACCGGATATACGGTTTTGTACATATATGTATACATACATACGTGTGTGTGTGCGTATATGTTCATTTCTCCAACGAATGTACTTAAGCGGTACGTGACGGGATTGAATTAAATCAACATCCGAAGTTATTTGATTCAAACTTTGAAGTCGACCTTTTTGATGCGGGTTAATTTATATGTATCGTTAAAATGAGGACGTTCGAATGTATCGTGTTCTGACGAAAACAGCGATTTTATCACTTTTTCAATATTGTAATTAGTAATATTGTTATTTAACTTTTTATAATTAATTTGTATTTAAAGAATTATTATAGTTTTATTGAATCGCGAAATCAAAACACTAGGTAAAGTATTCTGACAATAATATAGATACCTTTTTCTTAGAAAAAACTATTTATTTTTAATTATACATGTTTATTGCATCAGTTATTAAGACATGTGATATATGATTTACTATTAATTACAATCAAAATATTGTATCAAAGTATTTTAATGCGTTTTTTAGGAACATTGCAAGATTTATGGTGGCAGTTACTAAAATATTGTATATTAATCTTTATATTTTATGAATTTATGTTATTTTCATTTATGAACGAAAGTATATTCCAATTTCATTATATGTACTAAAATAATAATTCTTTTGTTACATTTTATTTTTTATCTTTATCATTTATTACGTACATTTAATTTTATCGACATCGGAATCGCGATACACTAAATGAATTATTTTTAAATGTAAACATGCCTTTATAATCATTCTAAATCCACACAATATGAATGTGCATAATACACTTAAAAAAAATTCTTAAATCTAAGTAATATTTTCTTGAATAGTACTAAATAAACATTTTCTTATTACAAATAAATATTTATTAAACATAAACATACATTATTTGATTTTAATAAATATTACTTTCTTTTTTGAATAAATATTTATTTGCAATAAAAAAATGTTTACCTAATACTATTTAAAAAAAATATTACTTAAATTTAGGAATTTTTTTGGTGTTTTTTTTTAGTGAATCTTTCTTTCTATGGTTGTGTTCAGCAGAGAAAGCTTTGCAACTGTTGTAAAATTTTTTAATAGATATATTGATTTATACAATTAGATCCAGTGAGACGCTAAGGACAACGCCATATTAAAGAATTTTATAACGTTTGCAAAATTGCTTTCTCCGCTATTCTTATTTTGTAATCTGATATGTCCGCCTCTGAATATTCAAAAAAATACTGTCGTCTATATTACTGGTTTTGCAACAGCAACAGCAGTAGTAGTAGTAATAGTAGTAATAATAGTAATAGTATAGTAGTAGTAGTAGTAGTAATTTACAGGTTTAATAACATTGATGAGATTTCAAAATTGCGTATAGCGCATATATATTGACAACATGCACGGAGCTTCGTACAGAATAATCCAAACTCAAATCCTTTATCGAAATGGAACTTGATTACTAATTTCGGAGAGTAGTTGCAGCCTACGTGGTCACGAGGCAATATCCTAAATATATCCGTCCTTCCATATAGGGCTATATGAAGGAACATTTAAGATTCCGATTGACTCAATAGAGATAATTCCAAAACTTCATTAACCAGAGTGGATTCTGCTCTGTAGATATTCAGTTGTCGATTTAGACTGCGTTTAGAAATTTCACTCTAGTGCACTCATGTATCATTTTACTTTTGTTGTTCATCGAATGTTAAACAAGAAGTGATATACGTTATATGCACTCGGGTGTTTCTGATAACAGTCCTAGTGTGAAAATCAATAATGGAAGAAATATGAAAACTTTTTTTATGATTTCGTCAATATAAAGATAATTATTTTATTGTTTTCATCTAAAAAAATTACGATTTGTTCTTGATGACTTAAGTATATCTTATATTTATATAATGATGGAAACAAGATACATTCCTAATATTGTAACGTATCATTCCACAAATTAAACAAATATAGAGGGAGTGTGTGTGTGTGTGTGTGTGTGTGTACTGAAGTTATATATTTTAATTCCGTGCATTCAAGTTAAGATAAATTCGTAAAACTATAGCAAGAAAAACAAATGAAAGTGGAAATTGTTGCATTACATTGTTTGCTATTTTATTATTTGTTGTTTGAGACACAGACACATCTTCTAAATAAGCGTTTTAATTTTTGAACTTGTAAAACATAGAATTTATCATAGATTAACATTATCACAAAATAAATATTATGATAGCGATAATTTGCTATTAAAATGAGGGTAGGAAATTATTTCTTGTTATATGACGGGAAAAGTTAAAGTTTGCGGAGTATATATTGGTTTTAGTGTTAACTATGAAGTAAGATTCAATCAACGAGTAAAGAAACAAAAAGTCTGTTCAATATAATGAGAACAACATTATAGACTAGCATCACAAACATGGGGGAATGAGTTTTGCGGATCAAAATGCGAAGACTGAATAAACATATATCAAAAAACATTTTATTTTTAAGCTGGAATCTTGGCAAACCTATGAAATGCGTTGAAATGTGAAACTTGCAAACTTAAAGGGAGGAAGATATTTTGATTTGCTGTTCAAATAAATAAGTATATAAGATAGATTATAGTAATTTATAATAATAAAAATTAAATTTTGCCGAAATAAATTGTTTATTTATAACAAGTCGGTTTATTAGGGGACACCGGGTCTCGTTGGTACAAGAGATAAGTTGGCATTGAGTTTCCTTTATGTATTAATTTGTGGCAAAAGAAACAATGGAAAAGTTACTGCAAAATATCTCTTTCATAACATAGGTACTTCTCCCTAAGTTTCACTTAAATTAAACAAGTATTACAATAAAAAAGAAAAAAATCTAATACAAGAACAGGCAAGTAAATTTTTGAATATTTCATAATTTCATATTAATATCCTTCGGCTTGAGAAAACAAATCTAAGTGATGTATTATTAGTTAAAAGGAAAGCGTTTGTTAGTACAATACGTTATTTTGAGTAATAATAGTAATTTATTACAATAAAATGATCAAAATCAGACGTGTGTAGGAATGGGGTACTTTGGCTCATATCATAAGAAAGGGTTAGATTGACTTGTTGTATCGCACATGTGAACATTCATTTACAATTTAACTCTGATAAAACATTTTATATTTAATATTTCTATATTAAAATAAGGTAGAACTAAAATAATTTATATTTATTTTTCTATAACAACATTTTGCTGTTTGATGATTACAAAATAACTTTGAAAAGTACAATTTTTACTAAGAAGTACATATCTACTCTCTAATTTTTATTTCTATTACTTTTCTATTATGTTTTTGTTAATTTAATATAGAATTTATCACAAAGGCAATTTATACTGTGATATGTATCAATTTACACATCCTGGGGCAAGTTAATTATAATGCAACATATTCGTATCTCATTTATTGCAAAGAAAGTAAACAGTGTATAGAACTATTATTCAAAAAACAATGAAAGAACAAGGGCAGTAGGAGTCAAGCGCGGGAGATGTTGCGCAAATAACACGGCTATCGTAGCGTGAAACTTCTTTATTTTACTAAAGCGCTTACATGTTTCGGCTCATTTTTGAGCCTTCTTCAGAGATAACTAATACATTCACATACATAGAATATAACAATTATTAACTCGTCATGGTGATCTTCCTCACCTCGAGAGTATAAATACCAGAATTAAATCCAGATAAGAATGCAGTGAAAAAGAAAAAGGGGGGAAAGAAATTTTGAAATTCTCGAAATAAAGAAAATGTAAAACTAATGTATCAAAAAATTTTGAAATTATAATTAATTATTCCGATGGTTAGGAAGCTCACCTTGATCACAAGATACCGCATCGCAAACATTACTCTTAATACTTCAAAAACCGGTTTCTGATAAGTTAGCCAGTCAGTGTCAGACACAGTTATTAGAACTATTATTAGTATGAAAATGTAGAGAAAAGTTCTCTCTATCACACTGATGTATTTTAATCACAACAGTTAATTGTTTAAAAAATCTAATGCCAAAATTGTGGAAACTGTGCCAATGAGACCTGGTCTCCCCTATATTTATTAGATAACGTTTTCAAATTTACAATATTCATTTTTTGAACAATTTATATATATTTAGTTAGTTACAAAATCATTTCTAAATCGATTGAACTGATAAAGTATTTTTAATCCATTAAGCGCCAAAAATTAAAATTTGTATTATTGATAAATATTATGTCTATTTTATTGTTGAGAAATTGTATGAGTACTTTTTATAAAAAGAAATTATTTTTGACTTGTGAATCTAATTGTAAATAATCGAGAATGTACGGAAGTTACCCCATTTGACGTTAGTCAGGATTTTGAAATCTGAGGATGATTCGAGGATCTGATTAATGAGACTAATATTGTCATAAAGATCGGAGGCAGTCTCTTATATTGCGGTTTGCGTGAAGCCACGTAGTGTGTGTCTGTATTACTGTGCCGCTCATCCACTCGAATTACCCTCGTGCTACGAGAAATATGAGCATTCAGACACGCGCGCGTTTTTTCATAGAGAACGATCCGAAACGTCACAGTCGTCACGACGCACCCTCAAAATCTTCGTGCTTTGACTTGATATGCGTGAGATTGATAAATTTCGAACTCGGCTTGTGTGCGAGGGAAAAGGAAAACGTGAGGAAGAAAGGAAGAGAAAAAGCCATCGGAACTTTCTTCTTGTTGGCTGTATAATTTATTCCATTTTCTGTTTTATCTGCGACAAGCTCTTAAAATTCTTCTCCCTTAATGAATTCTTTCCATTCATGGATTAAGTACTAACTAATGCCGCAACGTGTCGATCGAGTTTAAAAAGCAATCATACGAATTGCGAAAGTTATGTATATATATTGAGGTTCCGAAAGAAACCGGTGAGACTCATTTCATAGAATTCAAACCTCTACCAGCAATTAACGTAAGGATCGTGAGCGACGAATGGCGGCGGATCTTCGATAAGAATTCTCCATCATAAGATCCGATTTACTGAATAGAATATTGCTACAGCCTTGCATTAACCCGTTCTCCAAACATTAGTTTAGATTGGAAGCAATTTAGTGTGGACAATAATTAGATCAAATTCCGGTTAAATAAAAGTATACATGCGTTTTAGAATTGGGATTTAGAATAAAACTATAATAATATTATAGAATTGCATCTTTTTTACTTAGCGCTAATTCACATAACGATTATTAAACGTTGACTTTCATATATCTTGTTTTTTATTTTAATTTCTTTTGTTTATTGAGAAGGATTCTAACAGTGGGTCGAACATGTATTATATTATATTGAATAAATTTTAGTTGCACGTGTTCATCCGGTGTCTGGCTCTTATTGGCAATTCTTCAGTCTTTTTTTTACTTAATTTGTATAAAACTATAGCTTACAAAGAAAATATATGCAATGGATTTAGCTAGGAAGGGATGCTGATAAAGCTATGGATAAAGCTAGATATTTTGATAACTAGGATTAGATATACTTTTCATAGCCTTGTTTAGGTTTACAAAATAATTTTTTGTATTGTCAAAAAAATTTCAATTAACCTTGTTATGATAAAAAAAATTTACTATAGCTTGATTTTATTTAAAAGTTAATACATTGACTTTGCGAAATTTTAAATTTTTTTAATGCATTGACTTAATAAGAGTGCGTAATCTATTATAATAAATTTAATATATATATATATAATTGAACAACCTATGTTCCTATAATAAACAATCTATGATTTATCTTATCTTTACATCTACAGATATTTTTTTCTTTTGGAAATTTCTTCTGCAAAAATTTAACATCTTATTCTTTAGGAATATTCTCTTAGGTCTATTCTCCGTATATAAAAACAAAGTAACATCTCAAATTTAGCATAAAATTATCGTAATTATTGTATAACGTCGCACTTTGATTCTGTCTGGAAATCTCCAATGTAATTTCCTAATTATGCCATCCTAATTGATCCATGAAGCAAATGCCTAATTAATTTATAATATCGTCATGCGACGCATATAGAAAACTTCGCCTTTTTATTCCGTGAACCATACGATAGTACTCAACTCCAATTAAAAACGCGATTCGATACCGATCGAGTGCAGGCCGTTGCAACGTTCTTCGTCGAGGCCATTGTTTGCATAGCGAGAGTCCTTGAAGCAGCCGAGAAAGCCGAGACAATCGTTCCTCGAAGGCGGCGGTCCTATTACGTGTAATTGGTTCATTAGCTTCCATAGTGAAGCTATATTCGGTCGTCGTTGTCTGGGGCGGCAAGAAGGGCGCCAAGGCGCTTGTTCTTCTTCCATCACATCATTCCTTCACCCCTATGATCAATATACATATAGTATATATGTATATATAAAATATATATACATACAGACATACACATATATATGATATCTAAATGCTAGAAGAATATCGGTTATTTTAATATCGCGATATCAATATTTTTTTAGAACACAAACAATAAAAAATTTATACAATTTTGATGACATCTATATATATATATAAATATATGCATGCATGTGTGATATCCAAATGTTAGATAATTTAGAGAAAAAAATGACAGATGTTTTTATTGTAATATCGGGGTATTAATTTTGGAACACAATTACTTAAAAATGTATGTAAAAGATGCGTTTTTTAAACGAAAATTTAATTTTACAAATGTATTATACACGATATTAATGTATTCTTTATTTAAATTTGAATCACACACATCTTATTTTATAAAACGAGGATAAGTATAATATACAATTTTAATTAAGCTTTATATACATATGCGAGAAACTCTCCACTTCAGATGAGATTTTTCCATTTCTCGAAAAAGTCAGAATTCAGGACTATATATTTCAACACATATATTTCTGTACTAATTTTTAATGTTAAGTATCTCCGTAATTAGGTCACTTGTGTCAAGTGTTCGCTGAGTAAAAATCGATCGTGCACATTTGTAGGAGAGAATCAACGTTTGAATTACTCTGTATGACGATATCGACATTTTATACATTTAGTTTTATTCGAAGTTGTTTCGCGAGGAAGGAAAAGATCGGCGAAAAAGTTTTTTAATATCGTTCTTTAGAAGTGTGCGAATCAAGCATTTGTGAGAACGAATCGAATTGGAATTTTTTTTATTCGAAAACGAATCGAGTTCGAATCAACTTTTCCCGGATTTACATTAAAAGTTATATAACTTAAAAGTAATAAAATATTTTCAATAACGATATAAATTTTTTAAATAAACGAGAAAATAGTCATTTTCAATTTACGAGAGTTATGCATAATAATGAAGCAAATAAAATAGGCGATTGATTCAAAATCGAACCAGTGATGATTCGAAATTTCGAACTTATTCGATTCGAATTCAAGCTATTCGCGCATATATACTGTCCTTGAAAATTTGTTTTTAATATTTTTAGCTAAGCATCACTTTTTGTCTCGACAGAAGTAGAAAATAAAAATCAGCATTTAGCGCTAAACGTGTAATGAAAATTTAAAAATATTGTTTAATAATCTTAATATATATACAAAATTATTAAAATTAAATGTTTTTAATACGAAATAAAATTTGACAATACGATTTTATAGGTATATTTAAAAAATATTCAACATAGATTCATGTCACATTTACTTATTTACTTTATTTTCATTTTCGTTACATTTATCGAAAATAACCTTTGATCGCATGATGTTATCTCAAGGCAATAAGACTTGTGGACGGCTCTTATTTCGATTTATCCGTATCTTCGTACAAGTCCCCCTCGTATTCATCAATCTTGAGACAAGGACAGTATTTTCCAGATTCAAGAGTAATTCCGAAGGATTTGGCTAATAGGTACAGATTTGCAATGTACACTACGATGATGAGATTAACTATGGCCACTCGTTTGAATCTCTGTCTAACGTTTTCACAATTATGCTCGCGGTAATAGAACGGAAATAATTCAGATCAGTTCCATTTTAAATTAATGCCGCACTGCCACTGTTGGATCGGTCGATGGATCATTTTCAATTATCTCGCGTCATATCTTCCGCCTACCACCGATTATTCTCGTGGCCAAAAAATTTTTACTTCTGTCATTCGCAAAAAGTTATAGTTATGTTCGCTTCATTTTTCTCTCTTCTCTCTCTTTCTCTCTCTCTCTCTCTCTCTCTCTCTCTCATCATAAAACATTATACTTAAATAGTTATTAAGGTATTAATAGATTATGAAGACCGTAAATTAAATTGTTTTAAATTGCATCTCGTAATGAGTGCGTAATGAGCACAGTAAATCGTCAAATAGAAATGGTATAAGACAAATTTTTTTTCTGTATACGTTATGACAAAGATTGAGTTATATGAAACAAGGTTCTGTATCATTCTTGTATAATTCTAAAACATAAAAAAAATATAATTAAACAAGAGCGCGAGCGTGGCATGGCAGACAGCGCACTGGTCTATCATGCCAGAGATCCCAGGTTCGATCTCAGTAGGAACCAAAATATTTACGCTCGTGTCTTCTCTCGGAAAAGGCCGGTAAGTATCCTTGTCCACAAGAACGCCTCTCGAAAAATCCGCTGTTTTGGAACCAGCATTAAAAAACTGTATAGGTCTCATATGCTCGTGGCAATTGAATAATTAGCATGCGCACCACAAGCATATGAAAGAGGTGTAACACAGACCAGAGACCTAACGTAAAAAGAAGAAGAAGATAATTAAAAAAAAGAAATTCTATATTCGATCAAAATAGATTTTAGTGCTTAAATATTTCTGTATAAATTTTTTGCAATAAATTATTTGCAAATTTATGATCCCTGTTAACGTTTTAAATTATTGGGTGGATCCATATATTCGTTCGGTTTTAGTAGTGCAAATTTTTTCCGAATATCTCCGGTTCTGGTTGCCTAATCGGGCAATCCAAATATGTTTTGGAAAGGTGACAGTCCGCTCTTTTCATCTGTCAAATTTGGTTTCATTGGCATTAGTTTTGTTTGTGCTACAGGCCTGTGAACATGTCGGAGAATAAGGTACATTTTCGGCACATTTTGCTTTATTATTTCAAGAAAGGCAAGCGAGCTGCGGAGGCCCACCGAAAGATATGCGGCGTATACGAGGACGATGCCTTAACAGAACGTGCCGCTCAGAAATGGTTTGCCAAATTTCGTTCCGGAGATACGAGTCTTGAAGATGGACCCCGCAGCGGTCGGCCCACCGAGGTTGATTCGAATGATATCAAGGCACTGGTTGAACAAGACTGGACGCTAAAGGTGCGAGAGATTGCGGAGACACTTAAAATAGGTTATGGAACCGTACAAAGGCATTTGCAACAGCTTACTCGTTTCCAATAAAATAATTTGATTAAGGCAATAAATATTTTTTTAAGTAATGGTTATCTACTGGAATTTGTCTTTTGTTCTATACAAAAAAGATTAAAATTCCATATTAATTTTGACAGTGGAACGATTGACAAAAAAATCAGGGAGAAATTTTTCACATTACCTTACGTGAATTCGGTATCTGAAAAGTTTACTCCAATTGCCAGTAAATTTCATTGTAAATTGGCTTTTTCTATACCAAATTCACTGAAGAATTTTATTAGAAAAGGCAAAGATCAGTTGGATCCTTTATGTAACCAAAACGTTATCTATAAGATCTCTTGTGATGATTGCGATGTTAGTTATGTAGGTCAACCGTCCAGAACTGGTCAATCGCAAAGGTCATATTCCACCATGACAACGCCAGACCCCACACCGCAATAATCACTCAGCAAAAATTAGTGCAACTTGGCTGGAATGTTTTGCCTCACCCACCGTATTCACCAGACCTTGCGCCATCCAACTACCACTTGTTTCGGTCCCTGCAAAACTCCCTCAACGGGAAATCGTTCGCTGATCAGACAGCTGTGAAAACGTACCTCGACCGGTTTTTTGCCTCTAAGCCCCAGACCTTCTATGAGAGCGGAATAATGAAATTGTTGGAAAGATGGCAAGAGGTCATCAACAAAAACGGAGAATATATCATTGATTAAAATTCATCCTTTGTATGAAAAAAACTTGTTTCATTTTAGCCTTCAAAAATCGAACGAATATATGGATCCATCCAATATTAATATGCTTATTAGCATCAAAAATTATTAAATTACTTGTCAATTTAATAAATGACATTACTATTTCGGTTCTGCCCATAATTGCATTTCAAGACCGAAAAATTCGATGCGTAGTTTGCAGACTCAGATATGTATATAAATTCACACAGAAATATTTAAACGTTAAAATCCACTTTGACCGAATATAGGATATCCTGTTTAATTAGATTTATTCTTATCAGTTCATCAATCATAATAAAAAGATATGATGAAACAATACTTTCATTATATTCGATATTCTTATATAATTTATTGTTATCTAATTTTTATTATTATACAGTATCTCAATGTAATAAAGTTTTGAAATCTAACTTAAAGTATATTTACACGAGATTATGTTGACAGTGATATTTTGTTATGCAATTATATAAGCATATACGTGTGTAAGTATTTAAGTATATACATATGTATGCAAGTTGTAAAAAAAAACAATTCAGCAATAATATACCTCTGTGAAGTTGGCACCTCATTTTTCAAAAAATGAAATTTTGATCACAGTTTCGAATGCACCCGGAAGAGTTCTGGAGTTCCTGTTCAAAATTAAGAATAGTTTCGGCGAATTAACATAAAAAAAATTTAAAATTTGGGAGGCTAAATTCACAAAACGCAGAACAAAAATCGCGATAACTTTTAAACCATTAATCCTAGCGCTTTAAATGATAATAACTTTTGATAGAACACTTGGGGTGCTATCCAGAACTGTCAACAGTACTGCCATAATGTTAAAAAATGTTTTGACCCACAAATGTGAGAATCAGACATTCAAAAAATCGCGATACCTCTTAAACCGTTAGTCCCAGCGCTCCGAGCGCGGATAACTTTCGTTAGAACTCGTGGGGTCCTACTCAGAACTGTCGACAGAATTGCCAGAACTATTAAAAAATTTTTATCCCACCGGTGTTAGAAATTTTTGATTCGACAAACGAAAATCGCGATCAACGCTCGGAGCGTTAGGACTAACGATTTAAGAGACATCGCGATTTTTCGTTTGTCGAATCGAAAATTTCTAACACACGAGGGGTGAACATTTTTTAAAAGTTCTGGCAATTCTGTCGACAGTTCTGGGTAGCACCCCACGAGTTCTAACGAAAGTTATCAACGCTAGGAGCGCTAGGACCAATGATTTAAGAGAAATCGCGATTTTTCGTTTGCCAAATCGAAAATTTCTAACACTCGGGGTGTGAAAGTTTTATAAAAGTTCTGGCAATTCTGTCGACAATTCTCGATAGAACCCCATGAGTTCTAATGAAAGTTATTATCGCTCGGAGCGCTAGGACTAACGGTTTAAAAGATAGCGCGATTTTTCTTTTGTTGAATCGAGAATTTCTAACATTCGAGGGTTGAAAATTTGTTAAGAGTACTGGCAATTCTATCGACAGTTCTGGCTAGTACCTCACCAGTTCTAACGAAAGTTATTAACGCTCGGAGCGCTAGGACCAACGGTTTAAGGGATATCGTGATTTTTTGTTCATCACATCGAAAAATTACTGACACCCGAGGGGTGACAATTTTGTAAAAGTTCTGGCAATTCTGTCGACATTTCTGTGTAGAACCCCATGAGTTCTAATGAAAGTTATCGACTCTCGGAGCGTTAGGACCAACGGTTTAATAAGAGATATCGCCATTTTTCGTTTGTCACATGGAAATTTTCTGACACCCGAATGATTCACATTTTTTAAAATTTCTGGCAATTCTGTCGTTAGGACCAATTCCGGGTAGGACCCAACTGGTTCTAACGAAAGTTATTAGTGCTTTTAGCGTTAAGACCAATGGTTTAAGGGATATCGCGATTTTTCGTTTTCACATCGAAAAATTTCTATCACCCGGAGAGATTTCGTAATTTTTTGAATGTATTCTTTTACATCTGAGGGTCATAAAATTTTTTAATATTACGGCAGTTTTGTTGACAGTTCTGGATAGCACCCTAAGACTTCTATCAAAAGTTATTATCATTTAAAGCGCTAAGGTTAATGGTTTAGAAGGTATCGCGATTTTTCTTTCTGCGTTTTGTGAAGTTAGCACCCCAAATTTTTAATTTTTTTTTTTTATATTAATTCGCAGGAGCTATTTTTAATTTTGGACCGGAACTCCAGAACTCTTCGGGGTGCATTCGGAATTGTGACTAAAATTTCATTTTTTGAAGAATAAGGTGGCATCTTCACAGAGGTCATTTATTGTAGATTGTACACATTATACTGAATAAAAAAACCTTAGTGAATGTGGATCGAAGGCCCAATTATTTCTGAGATATAAACATTTTTGTATGTAAGCATCATGAATGACTTGCTATATTTACCGAAGGTGTTTCACATATCCTCGTTTCCATACATGCTTGGTATCTTCTTCTTATGGTCTTACAGAGTTCTTCTTGCAGAACGCAGTATATAAACACTGAATATACATCGCTTGCGACACGTAGAAGCCACTAAGTCATTCATAATGCTAACATACAAAAACGTTAATTTATGTCTTAGAAACGGTTGAGCTTTCGTCCTATGTTGAATAAGGTTCTTTTACTCGGTATAATGTGTACTATCTATTATATAAATGCTGAATGTTTTTTTAACACTATGTATGTAAGTGTATAATTATATAAACTTGAAGATTAATTTTTTAGATATTTTATATTTTTAGCATAAAATAATTTAGTCTTTTAAATTACTAGAGGTCTTTTATAATAGATATTTTAGTTTCAACTTTTGCTGAAAAATGCATTTTTGTTTAAGGATATTGCTATATTGTTTTCTATATATTGTACCAAGCAATGTTTATTTTAGTTATGAATAATGTTGTGTTTAATAAATATAGTTATTAAGTGGATGATAATAGGCGAGATATTAATTATCGACGATAGTATATTTTAAGATAATGAAAAACGAAATGCACATACGTTGTTAATATTAGTCACGCCATATATAAATACGAATTATTAAACACGACTTTTCTAGACACGCAACTTGTTGCTTGTTGGAGCAAGAATGTGTCCTAAATTTTTTTACTTGTTAATTAATTAAAATCCATTAATTGAGTTAAACGTGTGTGGATATTTCGCCAGTTTTTTCACACCTTGTAACGAAAAGTAAGCGACGGAATGGTTTACTATGCGAAAGAATATACGAGTATGCCTTACACGAGCCGCCGGTTTACTGTTATTGGCTTTCGTCGCTGCAAGTTTTATTGCGGCTTCATGAAAAATACATTTGGCTCTGTTGCATCCAACGTACGTAAAATGTACTGACATCGGCAGACGGTTTCAATCGAGAGGATACTCAAGCTTCTTCATTTGGAAAGAAACGACACTTGGCCGTTTGTTTTTTTTTTCTTTATACGTGAGAGTCTTACATCTTTTGGAATTAAAACTACTATAAATATTAAGCGTCAATTCCTTGTATACAGAATGGAAAAATGGAAATTGCGGACACGTTAAATTAACAATTTGTAAAGTATTTTTAAATAGATTCTTTTTATTTATTTGCTCATTTTATTATTATTAACTTGTTATGTTTATATGTATTATTATAATCTTATTTAAATTACAAATATATTCTTATACGTATATCTTACTATTTCGGCAACACGTTTCAAAGTGGAACAAATTAAGTTAATTGTGCAAGTTATTATCTATCTTGATTTACAAATTTATTTTAATGCATGTAAAAAACTGTGTATCTTTTCAAAATCAGAGGAAAAGAGAGAGAGAGAGAGAGAGAGAGAGAGAGAGAGAGAGAGAGCTGCATAAACTACATACAATGGAATTGCAACTATAGTATCGTGACGGAGCAACAAGTCTTCTCATTAATAAGTAGCTATACCGACCCACCACAGACATACAGTTGAACGTACAGAAGTTGGTCATGTCGCTTGACTGTTAGAATAGCGGTCAACAGCAGGACAGAATGGTCAACAGCGAAGGATGGACGTGCCGAGAGAACTGTAGCTGAAAGCTGAAGTCAGAGTAGATATACATAGCAAAAATCACGAGAACTTGGTACTATGAACTGTGGATAATAGGCAAATGTACAATCGAGAAATTAATTTTATTGGTGCAAGTGAAGTGAGTTTGCAAAAAAATTTGGCTGCGAATGTAATTGAGTATTTTTTATATACAATAATTCGACAATAAAATAACTTAAAAAATTACATCATTGGTGTATAATTTTTTAGATCATTTTATTATATTTATTCAAGAATTTTTTTAATCTATAAATTTATCAAATAGTTTTGATGTTTTTTTGCAAAAAGCTTTATATATTTTACTTTATATAAAATGATTAGTAGGATCGCGCGTATTGAAAGTAATCCATTACAATAATTTTTTTTATGTTTAACAATAAATTTTACAAACAGTTTTTACTCCTATGGGGTCACCTTTATCTCCAATCGCTGCTGATATGGTTATGCAGGATTTGGAAAGAATAGCAATTGAAAAATTACCAGTTAAGCTGTTATTCTATTTTCTATATGTGGATGACATTATTTTAGCTGCTCCATCAGAGAGCATTAATGACATTTAAAAAATTTTTAACTCATATGGTAGATTACAATTCACTATGGAAGTTGGCATGGATGGAAAATTAAGTTTCTTAGATACTATGTTGATTGTGGAGGAGCAGATGTTAGTTTTTGATGTGTATCGTATAAGGCGACTTTCTCTAGCAGATTTCTGAATTTTAATTCACACCATCCGCTTTGTCACAAGAGAGATATAATATACGGGTTTGTTAACAAAATTATACGATTGTGTTATTCTCGTTTCCAATAAAATAATTTGATTAAGGCAATAAATATTTTTTTAAGTAATGGTTATCTACTGGAATTTGTCTTTTGTTCTATACAAAAAAGATTAAAATTCCATATTAATTTTGACAGTGGAACGATTGACAAAAAAATCAGGGAGAAATTTTTCACATTACCTTACGTGAATTCGGTATCTGAAAAGTTTACTCCAATTGCCAGTAAATTTCATTGTAAATTGGCTTTTTCTATACCAAATTCACTGAAGAATTTTATTAGAAAAGGCAAAGATCAGTTGGATCCTTTATGTAACCAAAACGTTATCTATAAGATCTCTTGTGATGATTGCGATGTTAGTTATGTAGGTCAGACAAAAAGACAACTAAAAACAAGATTATACGAATATTTCTCCGATATTAATAAGAAGTCAAAATTTCCAACGGTGATTACCAATCACCGCATTGACTAGAATCATAATTTTGATTGGAGTAATGTTGAAATTTTAGACAGAGAAGCTTCTTATAATACGAGACTAATATCGGAGATGGTTCACATTAAAAGATAAAAAATGACATAAACAAGCAAAATGATACAGATTCTCTGCCAGAATCATATCTAAATATTATTCAAGTTCTGTCCCCCTCTACATTGTCCTTTGTCCCCTTCCAATTATCTTTTCTTTATTTCCTTGTTTCCTTTTTGTCATAACGTCGCCTGACGTCGTCGAGGATACATGTATCTCTAATATATAGTATCATGGCTTACTTTTTATTATATATAACTTAGTTAATTTTGCGTTTTCCTCTCGGCGTCTTACATCATCACGACAAATCAAGGTATATATATGTATGTAATTGGTACTAAATTACTATAAAATATACATACTTGATAATTTAAAACTGTAACGCAATGTCAGGTTATTATTTGGAATTATTTGTAAGATTGTAGAATTTTGAAAAGTGAGATGAGATCGCCTTTACATCATTCAAGTGATGCCTTTACATATGGACCGCATATAATAGCGAATACGAAATAACCGACGTTTTTACTGGATATTACAATTTGACCGAATATTCCGATAATTTATGTAATATTGTTTGTGTTTACATTAAAAATGACCCGATTGGCTTCGAAACGTGTATATTTTTTGTATATTTATTAAATATTCTTTATATTGTAACTGGCTCGTAGCCCTACTTTTATTTATTGGGTAATTCATTACATTCCTCTTTTCCGTTTCCATGATCATTTTTTCTGATTATGGGTGTTTGAAACTCGTCAATTTCATTTGAACTGTTGTACAAGCCAATTTGTGAGTATCGGCATGAACGCATTAACCATCGAAGGAAAGATATTTCTCATTGAGTGTTTCTATAGTTGAGGCAAAACTGTACAGAAGCATGTCATAGATTTCGTAAAAAAATGGATCTAAAAAAATTTTAAGTGAAAATACGCTTACAAGGGAAACTTCGCGAAGTGTTAAATTCTAATTTTATAAAATTTTGTATAAATATATACATATATATGTATATATATATATTTATATAAATTATATAAATAGATGAATTTAGAAAATATTAGTTTGTTGATGCGGAAAAACGATTTTAAGAGATGAAATTATTTTTTGTATAAAAGTAGTTTTTAATTTTTTCCATTATACGTATTTCAAAAACTATTCAAGATATCAAAAAATGTTTTATAAAAAAGTTTTATAATAAAATTACCTCTATCCATCCACGTTAAAAGTTCTATAACAAAATTACCTCTACTCATCCATGTTAATTAAAAAATAATTCTTTAAAAAAACATTTAAAAAAGTTTTTTAAACCCTTTCCTTCGATGATTAATGTGTTCATACTTATAAACTGGGTTGTACAACTTACATGAAATTTTTTTATTGAAGTCTTAAATATCTGACTCCAATAAAAAAAAACGATTGTCGAAAAACGGAGGAGGAAAAATATAACAGTTTACTTTCAATACAATCCTTTTGGTCACCCTGTATGTTATGTTTAAAAATTATATTTGTTTTGAAAAAATATTTTATTAAAATATTGTTAAAATGTTATTTTCAAAATAACATAAAAATACACACATCCTATTATAAACTTCGAGAATGCTGAATTGGCACTTTGTGGCAGTTTTATTGTGTAAGCATTCAAATGATGGGTAATGCCAGAGACCGTGTCCAGGCTATTAGACTGACGAAATATCACAGCCGCGAAAATGTTTCTTTCTTTAGATAATTAATAGACTATTTCGCGGGAAACGAGGATTGGGAGGTGCCAGGCTTTAAATGCACTTTTTCAGCGACTGTTTTCAGATGCATTTCGAGTAATTAAATCGTTTCCTAGGCACGATCTAGCGAGCATTTTTTTCTTATTGAAAAACCTATGAAAAAATATTTTGAAAAGTATCTGCCTACTTAATTATTCATTGAAGTTATCGTTTCTGATAAATAATTTAAATCAGTAAAAAATTAATAGAATTTGGATATAATGTTAATTTTTGACAACGTTTATTGACATGAAAATATAAACTGCTCATATTTGAACACGTATTTGAAATTATATGAGAAGAA
Organism: Mycetomoellerius zeteki; assembly: GCF_001594055.1. Classification (NCBI taxonomy): domain Eukaryota; kingdom Metazoa; phylum Arthropoda; class Insecta; order Hymenoptera; family Formicidae; genus Mycetomoellerius; species Mycetomoellerius zeteki. The sequence goes on from NW_017256040.1 coordinate 157,063, forward strand.
TTTAATTTTAATTTAAAAAAAATGTTCTTTGTAAATTTAAAGAACATTTTTGCTCACTAAATACAAGCTGTCGTTTAAAGCCTTTGATCAAGATAGCGGTAACCAAGCGAGCTGGTTGATATGACCGTATTTGTATCAAATACGATAAAATAATAACCTTGATCGTTCTAGTGATCTCATTTGCGTTTTATTCTCTTTTATTAATGACAGGAATTTTCTAAAGGATTTTATCGTAAAAACGTTGATGTATTACGCTTAAAAAAAATACTATTTCATTAAATTAATACATTGCTTCTTTTTTAATAAAATGAGTATCGTGTTTCTTTTTGTTACATTAAGAGGAAGCGTTCAAAAGAATTGAAATAATGTACATAAAGTTCCGAAACTGATGCAAATCAAATGATTGAGAGCGTTTAAGCAACAATATCTTCTGCTTTCCTTAAATCTTCTTACCTGTAGCTTCTTGCGTTAATATATCAGAATATTACGGAAAGCAATTTCGACGCTGCGCGATAATTAATGTATGCTCGATTATACATTATCCTTTTGGTATTCCTAGCGCTTGTTTTGCAACGAGATAATTTGAAAACAGCGCTCCAGAGGTCCATTACTCGCGCCGCGTATTCGCGATGTACGTTTCTTCCGAAGATAACACCGATAGAGATGATCGCTTAGCGATAAATCAAAGACGGCTTTTCATTTTCTCACGGCTATCCATCACTGATGGATGAGAACGTCGATGGAAAATAGCCGCAGGAAGCAGAAAGGAAAAGAAAGAAAGAATGAACTCTTTTGAATGAGTTAAGGGAATCAAAAATTTGTCAGGCACACTCTGCAAATGATACTCCACGATAAATCCGTCTATCCTTCCCTCGGCATTTTTATTCTTTGCTGTCCTCCGATAACCATGTGCGTCCTTGGACAAATGTGGGACAACGTATGAGAGACAAACAGAGAGACGAGAAAAAGAAAAAGAGGGAAAGAGATAGGGGGAATGAAAGATGGATGAAAGTTCTTTTTCAGTATCAGCCCATTAATCATTCAGCTGGTCCAGTCGACCTGAAAAGAGCCGAAGTGCCTTCTCCCACTATCATAGCAAACGTATAGAAGTTACTAACCCTTTCTTCGAAATTATGCTTGCCTTTCGTAAGGACGACAAAATGTATCCATTCTACATATCGGATGACATGTAAAATTTCTAAGCACTTAAACGCTTTTTGTAGGCTGTTTCAGCGGTCAGGCTGTTTGCTGAGGTTATTTCGGCCGTCTCTAAGCTTTTTTTTGTAACTTAAACTACCTCAAGTTTAAAATAAATAATTATCTTTTAAAATAAAATAGTTGAAACAACATAATAAGATAATTGAAATTACAGTGTTGTGTAATAAATTGTTTCTATAAAAAGCAATTCACTTTATTAAAATTAAACAGCTCGCTTGCATTAAAATTTTAATATAACTAAAGTTATTTTGAGATGGATGATTTTGCGAAAAGAGAATAGTACAGAAAGATAAATCAAAGAACTATTGCAATGCACTTGTATTATCCACAGTAGTAGAAAGCGATTTTAATCCGACATCGTTTCTCTTAAAGAGAAATGCTGTCAAACGAAGATTGAATAGCGTGCCATATATATATATACGATCAGTATATGTATAGATATGTATACAATTAACAACTCTCTTACCAAGTCTAATATTTCATTCGAACGAGAAAAATATAGATTTTGCAAGTATGATTTTGCGTCAATCAAATATCACAAATTGTAAGTTGGGCACCTACGACATTTAATCATTGAATGTGTATGTATTTCCTCTTGGGACGATATAAACTGAATACTAAAGTTTATTGAAAGGTACTGGCGGACATATTGTAGCGGGGAATGTATTTATTTATGAGACTCGTCGACTTTATCGTGGGTTTGCACGGCACTTTAAAAGGTAGCGACGTAGGCAGAGGGGAGAAAAACGGAGAGAAAGGGCCGGACGGTTATACATGTCGGCGAAGGTGAGCCGGAACATATACACCATTCAGATAGACGGGAGAAAAGAAAGATCTCCGGACATCCTCTAATGTAATTGAATCGGGAAGAAACGCGCCAATAGTTGTACTTTGGTGCTTACGGAAGCGACAGCGCATGGTTGCTTGGATGACGAGGGCAAGAAGGATCAACGGCAAAGTGCGGGAGTTTCATCTTTTTTGACCTCGTTTCATTACGGAAGTTCCGCGCAAGTTTTGTGGCCATCGAGGAACATGATGGTGATAATGTTGGTAGGATAGTCCGCTCGCGGTGCACAACTTAAGGAAAATGACTTTTGCATTTACCCGCCACACCAAACGCACAACGAGCGCATATCTGCGAGATGGGGTCGGAGATATTATCGTCTCGGATGCTCGTATTTCGCGAGAAAGCGCACGTACAAACAGAGATATAATATTGCATATATTTCTTGTATATTAATATTGTATTGATATAATATATCATGAACGATTTTTCTTTAATTTTTATACAGAAAGAATGATATTGCTGAATTTATATTCTATTTGGAAATTTAACTAGAGATCTGAAAATAATTTTGTTGGACCATTAGAATAATTACATAGGACACTCAAACTGTCGCTAGAGTATAAAAACTTTGTAGCATTACTCATCATGTTTGAGATTCCTATAACGAAGTTATTTTGATAATCCAACAAAATTATTTTCAGACCTATATTTTATTAAATTTTTAGATACTTCAGAAAAATCCTTCTTTTGGTGTACGAAATAAAGAGAGATTTAAAATTGTATTGCAATTTGAAACTATTTTAAAAGATTTTAAAACAAACTCCATGTAATTAGATTTGAAAAACTTGGATTTGAGGAAGAAGACAGCGAGTAAAGACGATAACGAAATCACTTAAAATGAACATATAGATATACTCAATAAAAGAAACGTTATATGTATACGGAGTGTTAACAGAGCACAAGAGGAGTTAATGAGAAAAGGTACAGTTGAGTGGCGCTATATAGACTTTCCAGGTCACGGGAAAATATGAGTTTCAACACAAAACTATTGTAGTATTTTATAATTATATTTATATTCCTCTCTCTCGCCAATTACTTGATATGTGCTAATTATAACAAGCCGTGTAACAATTTCACATTTCTTAACTGAATAACACACACACTGTAATGAAAAATTTTTTAAATATATAATTAATGATTTAATAATAATTTAAAATTATTGCATTACGAGAGGTACATGAGGTTTTTTCTGATTTACTTTTATAAGAAAATGCAATAATTTTAATTTAATATAGTGTTAACGTTTCTAAATTTATACGGAATATAAGAGAGATCTAAAACATACTACGCGCTCGGTTACATTTGAAACTTTGTAGTATTCTATGCAATTATACTCATTTTATCGCACCAATATGACATGCTAACTATAACAAGACGTGTAACAGTTTTGGACTTTTTACCAGTGTGATGAATTTTAAAATAATTATTTAATAATTTAATGACACTTTGAAATAATTGACATTACGAGACATATGAAACTCTTTTCTGATTTGTCCTCACAGGAAAATGCAATAATTTTAATTCAGCTTTAATACTGTAATACATTTCGACGATAATGGAGACTTTGATTGATAATTCGATTAATTATGCATGTATTGCGTGGGTTCCACTAATCGATGTATCCCAATATTGAACACCAAGACACGGAGACTACTATTAGTAACATCTGTGAAAACTAAAAATTATCAGAAGAACCGGATGTTATGCTCGCGAAAATCACACGAATTAGAGCAAGTTCTATTTCCGCGTAATCGATTGCTACAACCCATCGCACGTGCAATTTTTATATTACACCGGGCAGTCCTGCTGGAATTTCTTAGAATTTCAAAGAATTGTGAGTGCAAGGATTACGCGCACTTTAATTCTATCATACATCGTGTATATATATATATATATATATATATACAGGGTAGTTAAGTATGTTGTCATACTCAACAGAGCGATTCTTTGATTTATTTCAAGTAAAAAAGTCCACACATATACATAAATATTTTTTACTAATTTTTTACTAGTTCAAGCTATATTTCTTTCAAATAAACAGATTATTACTACACGTTTAAATTTTTTTATTTCGGAAACTAAGCCGTTTAGGACACATGTTTATATGGACTTTTTTACTTGAAATAAACCAAAGAATCGCTCTGTTGAGTATGGCAACATACTTAACTAACACCCTGTATATATATGTTACATGTTATATTACATATCAGGTCGACTACTTTGGCTTTTGCAATTTGCGATATAAATCGAATGGTAGAGAGGATTCTCTCGTCCTCTTTCTCACCTCCGTGAAGCTGGCACCTCATCTTTAAAATTTTGAAAAAATAAGCAGAGTTCTGGTCGCCCCCCAAAGAGTTCTAGAGTTCTATAACAAATTTAAGAAGAGTTCCATTGATTAAAGGAGTGAAAACAACATTTAAAGTAACGGGGGGGCCAACTTCACAATTCTGCAACTTTGAAGGGCTATAACTTCTAAACAGTTCATTTTAGCTGATCTACGTGCAAAGAGTTCTAACGATTATCCTTCATAATCATATAGCTAAGACCGCAAACAGAAAAGTTCTAACGCCTTGAAGTGGACAAATTCAAAATCTGAAACTTCAAAGTCCCAGAACTTTTCAGATTTTGATTTTACAGCATCGGTCGTTAAGGATAATCGTTATAACTCTTCGGGGGGCTACCAGAACTCTCATGAAAGTATCAAATTTTCGAAAATAAAATTTTTTAATGAATTTTTTGGGGGGAAAAAGAATTTTTTTTGGAAATTCGTCATTCTGTTGTGAGTTCTGATGGTCCCCCGAAAAGTTCTAACGATTATCCTTCATAATCATATAACTAAGACCGCAAACAGAAAAGTTCTAACGCCTTGAAGTGGACAAATTCAAAATCTGAAACTTCAAAGTCCCAGAACTTTTCAGATATTGATTTCACAGCATCGGTCGTTAAGGATAATTGTTAGAACTCTTCGGGGGGGCTACCAGAACTAAAAAATTTTTTTTACATTCGACATTCTGACACGAGTTCTGGTAGCCCCCCGAAGAGTTCTATTTTTAATTTTTTTTGAAAAAAATTTTGGAAATCCGTTATTTTTTCGGGAGTTCTGATAGCCCCCCAAAAAGTTCTATCGATTATTCTCTGTAGATCAACGTGCTAAAATGAACTGTTTAGAAGTTATAGCCTTTCAAAGTTGTAGAATTGTGAAGTTGGCTCCCCCGTACTTTAAATGTTGTTTTCACTCCTTTAATCAATGGAACTCTTCTTAAATTTGTTATAGAACTCTAGAACTTTTTGGGGGGCGACCAGAACTCTGCTTATTTTTTCAAAATTTTAAAGATGAGGTGCCAGCTTCACGGAGGTCTCTTTCTCAGTTTATCACAAATTTTTTCGTTTTGTCATTATTGTGAACAGCACACAGGAATGATCTACATAAAGCAACGGTTAAGAATTATTGAAGATAGCGATATTTTTTTTAGTATTTTACCATTAATTATCATAAATTTCGATTAATTCTACTATATGAAGGCAAGAATATTTTACAAAGTGTTGACGGGCATATGTCGTATGTTTAGTGCTTGATGAAAGTTTGATTCGCGATCGGTTGCGAAAATACTTTATCACAAGGCAATTGTAACGTTGTATGATGCAGCACTCATGGAAGAGGTAATTGCACGCGAGCTTCGTAATCTCATATAAGGATGACGCAATCATGTGGTAAATTTGTTCGAATTTGTCAGATTTCTATAACGCTCGCGGCAACAAAGATTCTCACCGTACATTGAAAAAAAATTACTAAATTTTAATAAAAATATTCGTTTCAATATAGTACTAATGAAATATTTACTAAATGTAAACATATATTTATTTGCATTTAAGCATAACTTTTTTATTTTGAGTAAATATTCATTTACTGTAAGTAAATATTTCGTTAGTACTATTGAAACAAATATTTATTAAAATTCAACAAATTTTTTTCCAGTATAAGATTTGCATTATAACATGAAATGTAATCGACCCTTGTAATCCGATATATATATATATCGTGTCCTTCTGACATTCGTTATGGAAGGAGTATATACAATATACAGGGTGTTTCCAAATTAAATGGCAAAACTTCGGGAGCGTGTAGAGGAGTAAAAAACTAAGAAAAAAAGTCCTATAGACATATGCTCGTTTTTGCTCCGTTTCAGAGAAATCGAAAAAAAATGTTTACATTTCTTGCCATATCTAGCACCGACATATTTGATTACATTTTCCACTTTCTGTTATGAATTTGTCAGTCGCTCTTTGAAAGCCTTTAACAGTAGATGAATTTTGTCTTTTGCAATATGCCGCGTACGTATTCTAATAGTGAATATGCTGATATGGTTTTTGTATACGGTTTCTGCAACGGTAATGCTTTAAAGGCGGTGCGAGAATATGCACGACGATTTCCAAACAGAAGAGTGCCAAACCGAAGAGTGTTTATGTTGACATTTAATAGATTGCGAGAGACTGGAACATTTTCAATTCGACAAGAAAACAACCGATTTCAAGCAGCGTTACGAAGAGATTTGCAGGCAGGGAATCGTATTTTACAACATTTTGACAATCATCCTGAGACCAGCGTTCGGAATGCGTCGGCTGTATTGGGAGTGTCACCACAAACAATTTGGCGAACTGTAAAAGGA
>NW_017256040.1:165487-166496 GCF_001594055.1 Mycetomoellerius zeteki
CCCGAAGTTTTGCCATTTAATTTGGAAACACCCTGTATATATACATATTAGGTCCCGCCGATATATATAATATATATATATTTATCAATTGAGCTCGCAATAATTCACACGGTGCACGCCATCAATTCGTCCATTTATTGATACTTATTGTTGATGATTTTCTAGATTCTATTTGCGACAATAAATAAGGAAACACGAAGTTCAAAGGGGATTTTTAAAAATTATTACGTTTCGTCATTTCTATTATCTCAAAGCTTACCTGTAATAATCTAGCTACTGGCTTGTAACAGCAGCCTTGCTGATGCCATGCCATTTGCTTTGTATATGTATATACATGCATTGCAATAAATAATTGAATTGAATTGATTTATGGTAATGTATTGCTTTTTTGAAGGGATGTTTATAAATAAAGGCAAAATTAATTTGAAATTATGATAGTCTTTTGATTTATACATTTTTACATATTTTTAGTAAATTATGTAAATTTGTGAATCCATATATATAGTAAAAAGAAATCCATTATTTTGCATGAAATTGAAGGCTTTATTTAGTATAGTTAGAATGATCCGATTTAGATCAAATATGCACCGTTTTGTTCGATAATTTGTTACCATTTTGAAGGTAATTTCATTATGCCTCTCTCATAGAAACCCTCGTCCCTAAGTTTTTGGCAAAAAACTGGGACAGTTGATTTTCACAAGCTTCTCTTGAGTCGAATTTTTTACCAGCAAAATCATTTGCCATAGACAGGAACAGGTGGTAATCACTTGGAGCCAGATCCGGACTATAAGGTGGATGCATAAGAACCTCCCAACCAAGCTCCCGGAGCTTCTGGCGAGTCACTATCGATGTGTGTGGCCTTGCGTTGTCCTGATGGAACACAATTCCTCTCCTATTGGCCAACGCTGGCCGCTTCTTGGCGATTGCTTCCTTCAGACGGTCCAATTGTTGACAGTACAGGTCCGAATTAAGAGTTTGGCCGTAGGGGAGCAGCTCATAGTGGATGATT
>NW_017256040.1:166870-184670 GCF_001594055.1 Mycetomoellerius zeteki
CACTCAAACAATACTGAGTCAAGCAATCACAAAACTGTCTGAGAAGTTTTTTTAGTACAAAATCTTATTTTCCTAACGCCATTTAGCGCAACCCGATCGCACTTATACAACGCGAGATACAGATTACTAAAGCCATCTATTAGAAAAATAATGGATTTCTTTTTACTACACCTAATATATTTTAATAATTATTCAAAATATTTTCTGATTTCCTTTTTCGAATTTTGATATTTTTTTGCGTCAATCAATGAAAGTTTTTATTGTTACTTTGACAGTGATAATCAACCGAGAAAGGTCGAAAAATATATAATCTACCTATTTTATTAATTATTTATTTCCAACATAGCTTTTCAGATCTTCCGATATTAAAAATACATAATAGTTCTTAAAAGGGCCAATTTTAGTCGAGGGGGTTGATTGTATATCCTGAAATAAGGTGAAAATGACAAAAGTGAACAAATTCATTAGAATATTCATAATTTAATTGTCAATATCTAGTAATCCTTGCTCAATTTTGTAATTTTCACTTCATTTCAAAATACATAATCGAACTCCTGAAAAGGACTAATGATTTATTATGCCTATTTTTGTGTAAGCACATGTATCTTTTTGCTTGCATACTGAAAGAAAGTGTCGGTTATTTTATTATCCAAATAGAACAGTCAATGGCCGGTATTTGTAGTTAATTCTTATTTTAAGACCATCTTGAGTAATGTCTTAAGATACTAATACAACATTTGATTGGTTCATGACATCTTAAGATTGTACTTAAGGTGGTCCTAAATGTAAGATCGGACTATGAATATCGCCTAATGTTTTGTATATATGACGCCGAGTATAAACAAGAGAGAAGAAAGGCGAAGAAAACTCAAAAAACAGCTTACACATTTTTTGTTTTATATCACTGTCAGAAGTACAACAAAGATTTTTATCAAGACTGCCGCATAAAAATTACAATTAAAAAAATGCCTTTTATATTATATTCTGAATAATTCCTTTAAATTATTATGTGTAATAATTTTTTAAATTAATTTTTTTTATTCAAACAAGATATTCATAGATATTTATAAACTTTTTGTCTCAAAAATACATTAATTGCACGGTCTTTCTCGCAAAAAACTTTGTTCTAAAAAGCTCATGATGCTTCTATGTTTTTTTAAACAGAATTTCACAGATTTTAAGACACAGCAGATGCGAGGCGAAACATTCAGTCTTATTTTTATCAGAGTTCTAATTTTAATTTGTGTTTTAATCTAATTTTGAATCACATATTAGTTTTGTTATTATATTTTATATCATTTTTATGTTGAAATAATTCAACATAGAATAATAAATAAGTATATTATAGTGCAAAAAGTCGTATTGTTCAGTGTAAAATAAATTATATACAGTTCAAAATCCGAGTGTCGAGTGTATCTGAAAAACAGATTGACCTCTTTATCATTTGCGTAACGATATTTCCCGCATTTTTCATATTAGGCAAATTCGAAGTCGTGATGAGAAATTGATTTATCGTTTAGCAGACTTCTGAAGAAATTCTTTGTCTTCAGAGAAGAGCAGCGTGGGCGATCGGGTACGTCGTCCTTTACTTGTCTACCATGGCTTATTGTTCTCGTTGATTCAGTGGAGCAAATAAGCCATTATCGCAACAACCCTTTACTGAATCGTGCGCACAATAATCGATATTAGAGAGCATCGCGAGCAGTATGATAGCTAACTAGTGTTATTAAACTCGTGACCTATCCAAGGATACAACAATGAAGATTCTATCACGAGATAATGATTGGATGGCGCAGAATTACGACGTGTCTTCCGCTAAAGTGATAGGTCCTTGACCTTTTCGGTTAGAGATTATGTATAATCAATATTAAGAATCTTTATTTTTAGACCGTTTATGTGAGAACACAATCAATACTAGAAATTAAAATGCCTATAACGGTTGAGGCTGGATCTTTTTAATGCTTAAATAATTCAAGATTGAATTATTTAAGCATTAAAAAGATTCAGGCTCAACCGTTATAGGCATTTTAATTTCTAGTATTGATTGTGTTATATGTGAGTATAGGATATATATTCTTCCTATGAGAAATATGTGTCCTTGTCTGTCTTAAATTGCAAAAGACAAAAATTTTATGAATATGAAATCGTCAATCATCCTTGTATACCTGTTAAGGCATCCGTTTCGCATCTTTAAAAGGAACATTTTGTACTCTACTAGAAATTTATCTGTCTCTGATTAAGAATTACTTAAAGTTTTAATAATGAAGACGAAAATATAAAAGTAAATTTATAGTAAGTAAATATATTTTTACTTTTTTCCTTTATATGTAAAAAAGATGATAAAACACTGCTATATGTTAAACCCGCACGATAATTTTTTTGCATGTAACACTGAACACGACTCATATAGAAGCGATTAAGTCGATCATCATGATAAATTATGAATAATATCAATGAAGCAAAATAATAATAAATTAATATTTAGCTTTTATTTTTTTTCTTTGGACAAGAAATGGTTTGTCCAAAGCAATTAGTCTAATAGGCTTGCATAGATTGATTCACCTTCTGTTTAATATCATTAACTCGAACGAAAAATTCAATTAGATGCGTATGTACGGATTAGATGTAAATATCCTTTTTGAAGTGTCAGATTTATACATTCATTGATCATTATCGACGTTAATGTGTGTTTTGCGAATATTTATTATTTAAATGTATTCAGTAGATTTTCTCCTTCATGAAAGGAATCGCCGCGTTCTAATCGCAGTCCTTACCTTGATTCACGAAGGGATTTTCGCAATCTCTTCTTTCACGGGTTAAATGTACGAAAACGGTTTTCTCCTCTCCCTCTTTCTCTCTTCTCGCTTCACAACGTTGCCTGTATAGTAAATGGAAATTTCGGAAGCAATTTATCATAAATTCAATAAAACACAGGCCGTCAATCTCTAACCAACTATATTACGCAAACCTTAATTTAAATCATAAAAAAGAGAAAACGAGAGGATGAGAGATAGGATAGAGAGGGGATAAGATTTGAAAGAATTTGATATGACTCTATGTTGCTAGACTCATTGCTTACAGAATTACTAGAACTCATCTTAAATTGGATGGATGATGAGCAGTTTCCTTCTTTATTAGATACTCCCTTGCGAAATTTTTCCTTCATTTTCCTCTTTTTCATCTTTCTTCTCTCTCTGTCTTATACACAGCATTGGTACGCGCATTTATATCTTATTATGTATGTACTACTTATTTCTATTTGTATCTATACATATATGTATGAATTGCTACAACAATTTATTTTTATTAGATTTATTTTATAAGAATTTTTATTATCACGTTAGATCTCAATTTAATATATAAAAAAATTTATTATTTTTCCACTAACTTCATTATTTAAACTCACGATTAAATCTTTTTATTATGATGGATCTGATATTTATTGCAGTTATATATGTGAAAGCTGTATCTAAAGACACAGCGAGAAATATCCTATATATTTAATGTAACGAAATGACTTATATTCATATTCCTTCTTATTTTTAAAAATTATATATACTAAGCAAACTTTTGTGAAACATAAGGCATATATGTAAGATTTATCCTAACAATCCAGAATAGCATCATATGGAAGATATTAGTGGAAATCAATGACCAAAATCAACACGATTCCGAAGAGTTTTATTATAATATGAAGAAAATGTATATTTCATTGTTCATGCTTCCAGTTTCATGAATAAACGCACATCCGAACCGACCAAAATTACTGTAGGTTGTAATCTTTGATGGAAATATCGTTTGTATTTGTAATGTAAATTGTTCTACTCTATATATATAGCTATAGCTATCTAATCTTAATTACAAATATTTAATGTGGAGAATATTTTCAATGTAAATATGAGAATCAGATACTTGCTGGATCTTGCAATAATATATTATCAGCGATTATTATATTGCACTATAAAGGTACTATTTCTGTTAAGATTTGTTAATCTTGTTATGAATTTTATAAATTTACTTTCTCAAATAACGCTTAGTTGGAAGCAATTAACAAGTTAATGGATAACAAAGAGTTCAATTGGATTGATCAATTAATCCCGATAAAAGCCAGTCTGAAACTCTTACATTCCAAATCATCTTTAATCCACATTCAAAACAATTCTAATTGTTTATAGTCATTTTTTCACTAATCGACATGTAATTTTAGTAAAAGACTTCAAATTTACGGTAACTTACATTTCGTTTCTTTTGAACATTTTTGTACTTTCCATATATAATACAATATATTCATTTATTTTACGCGTTTTTTGTATTTTTGTCATGTTTTAAATCTTTACCTTGTTCGCTTAATTCCAGTATTTTTTCCAACAAATAGGAAGAATACGATATCAGAACTGTTTCAAGTGAAAAACAATATCAGCAAATATTGACAAAATAAATTCCACTCGGCATTGTTTCTCGAATGTATTATGAGAAACCAATTTCTCGGCGAAATGTGCCTCGCCACTCATCAGAATTTCATCTTATTTTTGTTTAGTCGGCTCTGAAAGCGTGGGGTGTTAAGCCGAGGAATGGAGGGAACGTGGCAGTGGGAGCAGCGAAAGCACTGCCATATCATTCTGCTCAACTCTTTGTCGTACCTAAAGGAGAATCCGGAACAAATTGCAGGTGAGCTAAAAATCTTTTTCTTCTAAATCAGCACATTTTTTGTTCAGTCCGAATCCGAGTCCAGTTTCATCCCCATCGAAGAAATAGATTTGACTCGCTACGCCAATGAGAAAAAAAAGGAAGTCTTAAAATCATTTCTTTCGCTTGATCGCTTAGAACGATTATACCTTTTCATCGTGCATCTGAATTTCAAGCTAAGAAAGCGATTCCGAAAAAGCGAACTCGTGAAGAAGGGAAAAAGTGTTCAATGAAATCGATTTCAATCTTTGCGGTTCATTCTTAAGTGACCCACATCTTTAAAATAATGCGAAGTATTGCTGGAACAGATTCGTAAATTTCGTTCATATCATTGGCTCGCTTTCAGTTGCCATAAAATAAATTTGGTGCTCCAATTGCCGCATGCATCTTTATTACTTATTTTATCAAGAATTTGTTGTCGATCTGGTTTTTATTAATAAATTATTATACATATCAGTACGATAATGTTTCTTATACAATACTTCTTTTAGCTTTGATAGGACAAGTAGACGCGACAGTTTCAGATGAACGAAAACGATTGCATGATTACTACGGCAAGGAAGCAGATATCCTGAAGACAAGGGATCGTGTGCTAAGTCTGTAGCGTTTGATAAGGAAGAAAGGGGCCCCGTCAAGTATCACTTTGGAAGGAGAAGAGAGAAGGGGGTCATCATGGACCCAGCAACCCAAATTGTATCTCACTGAGCGATGCAAGTAATTAGGGCCGGGGCCCTGCTAGTGAGCATGTGGCTCACTAGAGAATGAAGAAGCAAAACGTCCGAACTTTATCATTAATCGTCTTCACGCTTACCTATCTCCTCGTCGGTGCTGCAATCTTCGACGTGCTCGAGTCCGAGACGGAGAAATTACGCAAAGAAGCGTTAGATGGTAAGTTAGATGATAAATTGAGCCGCTCGTGCTCTGCAAATTTCAAGTTAGACAGGTGGCATATTCTTTTTAAAATGACTAGACTTTTTTTAATAAGTGACTCGAGTTATAAATAATGATATGCCTCGTAAAGTTAATTAATACATAAAGACATAACATAATACAGATAGTTTAAAACTCTAATTTTTTCAACGAGAAAATATATATGTATTTTTTATATAAGATTTCGATTTTATGTAAATTATTTCATGCAATTTCGTTGTGTAATTTCTATTTTTTACTTATGCAACATGATATAGATACAATAGCTCCTCTCGTTATTTGACTTCAAGAACTTCATTGAATGAATAGAGTCTTAAGTAAACAAAAATCTAAGAGAGTCGTCTGAAAACTCGAAAAGATCATCGGAGGGATTGAAGTGTCTCTCAGACGTTTCTACAACGCTTCTAGGTATTTGTGTTGTCTGGGGGTTTCCTTAAGCTCCTTTATTGTCATTCGTGTAGATTACTTAGCCGTATAGCGAGCAATGAGCTCTATGTACGAGTGCATTAGTGTGTAATCGTGTATGCGGCGACGGCGGGTATTTGTGCGAGACATATGTGCGGAGTATACGTTATGCAGAGAGGCATCTCCAGTAGAAGAATGTCGTTGCACTATCGTCAAAGGGGAACGATCTTACAACGTCGCGGCCATTGTTTCACTGAAAGCTCGAAAATGCTTGATAAATGCCATCTCCCGCGAGCCTTATAAATCCCAGTAGTAGTAGAATGAAACAGCGATTTGTGCGATGCCGTGGTTTTTTTTTTTTTTTTTTTACAAAGATGAGCCTTGGCTTTTATTCATGGGAGGGACAGTTTTGCGCGTATCTGACACGTAATTTTCATTAAAAAAATCGAGTTATCGTCGTCCCGATGTATGAAGCATCTGTTCCGACAGAGTCTCTGAAAGCACACTCTGAAAAGTTCAAAGGTCATTAGTCATTTTATTTAACTCTGTGATATATTTTCATTCGTCTCTCTTTCTCTCTCTCTCTCTTCTTTTAATTTCTTTTTCTTGTAATTATTCATCATTTTTGTGTCAAAGATGGTTTCTATTGTAACATGTCTTGCTGTATATAATTAATATAAAGTTTTCACCCTCGGAAAGATGTTATTCTATAAGAACACTTAATAAATAGCGATATCTCTTTCTCTCTTTTTCTCTATCACCGATGAAATCATCATAAATAATAATAATAAATAATAGGTGTGCACCATTATCAGTCATCACTTATACTTCTATTGATGCCTTCGGATCGCGAGATACGTATCAATCTAATCATTGCTCTCATTCTGTTCATAGCCATTGAGAAAATGGTCATACGAAAATACAATATAAGCGAGGACGACTTCAAGATCATGGAAACAGTGGTGCTGAAGACGGAACCTCACAAAGCTGGCCAACAGTGGAAGTTCGCTGGCGCGTTTTATTACGCTACAACGGTCCTCACCACGATAGGTACATGTTGCAATGTTACCATTGCATTGCCCTGAATACCGTCGGATGTTCAAATCGAGTTTATTACGCGTAACTACCGCTGTGTTACTATCCATTTGCATTGAAAACCTATTCGATAACTCAAATTGTTTGGCGGGTACCCAAATGCGACAGTTTGAAAAAAGCAAATTTGATATGCAATTCGGATTTCTTTCAACCTTTATAAGTGTTAAACCACTATTGTTTTTTTTTTAAATTAGAAGAAACAAAAGTATTTTACAATTTTTATATGTCATTTTAGGTGATATCAATTTTTTCATTTATCACGAAAGATCATTTTTCGATTCTACGAGCTTTTCGATAAACGATCGTGATTTCGAAATTGAAAGTGATTGAGCAACGCACGAATGGATCATTGGAGACATATTCACCAGTCAGTGCGTTTTAATCGATTTAACTATTTTCATCGTAACAGAAAATACACAGATTCACATTGTGCACGATGTTTTGCGATTTCGCACGAAACGTCGATTAAATTCATGGAGTGCCGTTTCTCTTCGATCACACGCGAAAGCTGGAAAACTGTCAAAGTTTATTTTGCATTTCATTTATATTTCAGGTTACGGACACTCAACGCCGACTACCATATACGGCAAATTGTTCACGATGTGCTACGCGATCATTGGTATCCCATTAGGACTCGTGATGTTCCAGAGTATAGGAGAACGCGTGAATAAGTTCTCGTCTGTCGTGATACGGAGCGTAAAGACGCTTCTAAACTGTAGGAACGTCCAGGTAACAATAAGTTTATTTGAACCACATATTTTATCATTGAATGTTCCATATACGATTCAAACAGGATTCAGGCACGTCCTATCGAGACAAATAGTGCACTTTCTAACGTGCTGCACTAAAATCGTCGAAATTTCTACACTACAGATTATTAAAGTTAATTAAACATGGATGAAATTGTGTTCCTGTTCAAAATAGCGGAATTGTAATAATTCAAGTGCAAGAGTTTGAATTGTATATAGGAATTCGTTAAATTAATTTTAAGCAGAGTTTTATACAGAATAAATTGTAGATTACACTAAAATATATGTAGATAATATTGAATTTTAAAAAGTTACAGATGTTATAAGAATTAATTTCAGTAAAAATTTGTTTTGTTCAATTTGAGAAACGTATGCTATAAAATCAACGTGAACTCATAATTATGATATCTCAAATTATTTAATATCTAATAATTAACGTGGCTTCAAATTAACTTTTTGAAATCTTTTCTAATCAAAATTATACAGAGAAAAATTTTTACCTTACAAGTAAAAATATTCTGATTATTTTTGCTCAATTTATGACAAACTTTACTTGCCTAAAAGTAAAAATATTGAAGGTGTAAAAAGTACATTACAATTACAGTAGATTCATTCAAGTGATTATTACCTTACAGTAAAATAAATCATACTATTCTCAAGACTGTAAGTACGAACAGCTCTCAAGACACGCTTGTATTTTTTATTGCGTAGTAAAGTAAATTTTATCAGCTCTAAAACAAAGAATACTCGATAAAGTAAATAAATTCTATTGAGATGTATGGTAATTTTTATCGATGTACTTTACGAAATGTAAAAAGTACCTTACAATATAGCTGTACAACGATCGCTCATTTATCAGAAAAGTAAAGTAAATTTTACAAGCGAGCACCTACATGGACCTGCCAATTCCATAAAATTTATTGGAATTCTAGCACATATTACTTTACATTTTTCTCTGTGTATTAGAACCTATGTATATTTTCTTTATTTCATATCGCTTGAATAATGTAATCAGTTAGTACAGTTTCCCCCGAGTACCTTCTTCGCTCGAATACCGAAGATTAAATCGTTCGAATCGTTCTCGTTCCTTAAGCGTTTATCACGATACAATATATGTAATACATATTAATAGAATTTAGATTTATAAATTAACATGCAACGTATTGCAGGCCTCGGAGATAAATCTCATCTGCGTGGTAACGACGTTGTCGTGCCTGACTATCGCCGGCGGTGCCGCTGCGTTCTCCAGGTACGAGGGGTGGTCCTACTTCGATTCCATTTACTATTGCTTCATTACTTTGACGACAATCGGTTTCGGCGACATGGTCGCGCTGCAGAAGGATAATGCGCTCAACAAGAAGCCTGAGTATGTGATGTTCGCCCTAATATTTATTCTCTTCGGCTTGGCGATCGTGGCGGCCTCGCTTAATTTACTAGTTTTGAGATTCGTGACTATGAATACGGAGGATGAAAGACGAGACGAAGCCGAAGCGTTACAGGTACAACTTACCCTTATTTGTTCATCTATCATTTTGCCGAATATTTAGTATCAACTGTCTAATCGTCATTTCTTTCTTCATTAAATTTTTATGGATTGTAATATAAAATTCCGCACATTTCGCCTAATTGTGAGTCTAACAAATGGCGCATAAATAATATTCACGAATTAAAATGGCATTATCAAGTGGACTTTTTCATTTCCATTGCAATGAATGTTCATTCGTGAGAATTAATCGACCATTTTCACACTCCTTCTTTAGGCGGCCCAAGGAGCGGTGCGTCTCGAGGGCGATGTGATAACGGCAAACGGCTCGATACTGTCCGGCCAAATTGGCAATCACGGGAACGCAATGTCGTTGGACGACGAAGCGTCGGTGTGTAGCTGCCGCTGAAAAGCGGCGGAGACCACGTTTCACGGTGCGCCGCTCGCCGGGCAAGATCTCACACTTGCTGCCAATGCAACAGCTGTCGGCGTTGAGCGTGCGGGGCGACCCGCGGACGTCACAGCATTCCTCGATGCTGCCATTACCATCACTGTATCAGCACCGTGCCAGCATCTGACGTCGTTGTTCTGCCGCGAGGAGTGTGATACTCCTCGACGAGCAGCATCACTATTGCGAGCAACCGCGGCGGGTGTCCGTTTGAGGGGAGCGTGTGCCTCTGCCTGGCAGCTGGCGACTTCAACGAATTTCAATCGTCGTCGAGACGCTATTATCACCACCACGGGTTCTCTTCTCTCTCTCTCTCTCTCTCTCTCTCGCTCTCTCTCCCTTTTCCGCGTTCCACTCTCGTCGAGTGAGGGTAAGATTTCGCAATAGATAGTCAAGAGATTGGAATCGGTTAGAAATTGGATCGATGGAACTGTTTAATTCGGATCGTGACACCGGAGTAACGACGGCGCCGGATGCTTCTCCTCAACGAAAATGTTTTGTCGTTTCGCGAACCCGCGCGATACGTATAATTCTTCCATTCCGTCATCATCCGAGTTTAATTCATGTTCATGTAACCGAGAATATTAGGATACTCGATGTACGATGAATGAATTTCTGATGCATCTGTGCGTCGAGTGAGGAATGAGAATTCGACGAATGAGGAAGCAAGAATTTTGGCGCTCGAGATGTCAAGACGAGCTTTCCGTTCTGACGTTCTAGATAAATGGCTGTGTCGTTCGCTGACATCATTAAGAGTGTGACATGCGATGAGATTCTGTACGTGTAATAAATCTACAACAATGTAGGTCATTTTTAATCCATAGTTAACGATAAGTTATCTTCGATCTTTTGTAATCGAAATTATTTATATTTTCTTTGAGAAAAAATATTACATGTGTAAGAATATTTGCTTGAACAATATCCTGGTGAAAATAAAGATCGGAATGTAAATTGAGAACATAAAAGGACTCTTCCTTTTCATTCAGTTTACATTCCAATTTTTACTTTCGTCAAAGGTATAAAAATAAGTACAGGCCTTCATATTTCCTTTTATATTTACAATTTTCTTCACTAATTTCGAAAACATGAAATTAATCTTTTTTTAAAGTAAAAATTCAATCACATTCCGTGAATCTCAAGTGTATATATATATATATATGTATATGTGTATATATATATATGTATATGTGTGTGTATTTTATATACATATACAGAGTGTTAATTAAGTATGTTGCCATACTCAACAGAGTGATTCTTTGGTTTATTTCAAGTAAAAAAGTCCATATAAACATGTGTCCTAAACGGCTTAATTTCCGAAATAAAAAAATTTAAACGTATAGTAATAATCTGTTTATTTGAAAGAAAATATAGCTTGAACTAGTCAAAAACTAGTCAAAACAGAAAAACAAAAACAGGCTCCAATTCTTCTGATGAAATAAAACAATTAGATGAATTGTTGAAAATGTCCACCTTGCGCCATGATCCATCGAGCCTTCTTCTCAAAGATCAGAACTGAAATCTATTTTTGATTTTGTGACTTTGACTTTGTCACTTTGTTTACGGTTGTGCGAATGGTAACTCACGTGAAGCAAGACATATTTATGCAGGAAGATATCTCCAACGCAATTTACCGTTTCGTCAAACATTTGCAAACACCTGTATTCGGAAACTAAGCCGTTTAGGACACATGTTTATATGGACTTTTTTTACTTGAAATAAACTAAAGAATCGCTCTGTTGAGTATGGCAACATACTTAACTAATACCCTGTATATATAATATATATGTATATCTACACACTTATATTATGCCCGCATTTTTTGAATATCAGATACGACTTGGAATACCGAATAGTATAATGCTTGTGCCCGCTTTCTGACATTCTCATGCTTATTCTCTCATATTTATTTTTTTATAAATAGAACGAGAAATGTGGAATCACATCGCAGGTGTAATTACGCGATGAATTGACCTTGAAAAGACACGCATGTACAAAAAACTGCGGGTATAATTATGTATCTTGCGACCGAGAAATACTCTGTGTGAAGACACGAAAAATATTCACATAGGAAAGACGAAAGGGAGCGAATGCAAAGAAGTACGAATGTCGGTGATGGAAATCACGAACGAGTGCAAGCGAGTATGCATGGGAATGTCGCGTATGTGTAAAAATGTAAGAATACATAAAAGAAAAAAATACGAATGTTATATATACGTTCAAGTTCTCGTAGGAGAGAGAGAAAAATATTACAGAAATACAAATACACACCAAAAAAGAGATATACACAAACCGACACGACTTTTTTCATTAAGAAGACATTTTACAATTTGTATATAATATAAAGTATGGAAAGAAAGAAAATTACGCGCGACTTTAGGTATACGACAAACACGAGACGTTCCGATCTTATGGAGATATATAATGTGTATAATACATACTTGTAAGATACGTCACAATTATTATCAAGCGAGTTCGCGAGTACGTGATATAAATATATATATATCTTAAAAATTTCGACTTTTCATCTATTATTATTTAAATACAGATCGAGATTGTCGAGGTGGCCACGGCCGCATAGATTTGTAGAGTTCAGTAGATTGCCGTAGGTTTCCTGGAAAACACAAACGGGCGCTCAGCCGGCGACACGATTACGGAGAGAGAAACACGTGTGCGCGTAGGAGAAAAAAAATTTTACGCGAATTCGCTCCTCCGAATTTGATCGTTTACAGTTTATCTACGAAGAGTCAATCCATCGAAACACGAAACAAGTACGTATTCCCGGTAGATGCGTTATCATACTATAGGATGAACACGAGCGGAACAATTCTCTTGCCTTTTATCGAGAAGTAGAATCTACTCGGATATTTTTAAGACGTATACTGGATTGCACATGTGCAAGTAGCCATACGTAGGAGACGTTTCTTTATCCAATCAAATGGTCTATATAAGAAAAACGCCGACTGGTATGGCAGTTTTCTCGTGGAAATATCTTGTTATTTAAATCATTCATGAGGCACGTTTCCATTATGGTACACAATCAGAATTTTCTAAATACTTTTGAATTATACATCGATAATTCAAGATACTGTTCATCGTGACCAAATGTAATTTATACAGCTATACATATGACTATTTCAGATTAATGAAAGGCTGCAGTGTGTGATTTTATCCGTAGTTTCATAATTTCTAAATAACTTATACACGTTAGACTATTATTTGAAACTTAATGTTAAATTAGAAAAAGAACATTTTTTTCTATAAGAGTAAGCACAATTATGATAAAACAGCCGTACTTGTCGACCGTTTATCAGTTATGCCATTCCACTTATGAATATCTTACTCTACGAAAAAAGATAAGAAAAAGAAGATAAGAACTGCTAGAATTTACTCCCGTTCATTACCTTTAATTACAGCCAATTAAATCTGTAATATAGATAGTAACAAAAAAAAGTAATGCGATCGCGTAGATCGTACAAGATTTTTATGAGATAAGACGAGTAAACAAGACAAATTTAACGAAAATAAACTAAGTGAACGCGTAATTAGCCATGCATCTTGTATTAATCAATAGTTGATGTAACGTTCATTTTATTCGCATCCTACTTGACGCATCATTTCAACTCGTTTGAGCTAAATAACAATAACGATCACGAACCTTTTTGAAATAAAAAACACGTAGATATTTTACTGTTTCAAACGATCAACGTTACCTATTTGTTCTTAAACTCCGTAGTCCATATTATCTAGTTCATTATTGAATTTTACTAGAGTCTTCACGTAACATAAATAAAATTTTGAATAATCGGATATACAATTTTTTTAATTCTCAGGTGAACGGTCATAGCGTCTTAAGATAATACAAGGATTATATACACTTTCATATAATATTTTGTATTTATTGTAACATTCTATAAAAAAAAGTAATTGAGCTTATAATATCGAGGCTATAGAATTAGTTGGAGAAAAAGACAATTTCTCGTTTGCTTTCGATCTCAAATTATTGTATATATAAGTAGTACTAAAAAACGTAAAACTATTATCATCAGGCTGCAAAATATAACTTAATTTAAGGATAAAAATAATACATGAGAGATTTCATTTGTAATATTCTATAATCATTGGATTGATCTAGTACCTCTTGATTAATCCACGACATTATTTCTCTCGAAATGTAATTGTCAAAAATTTGGCGTCTAAAAAATATGATTTCGCTACTAAAAAGATTTCCTACAAGACGACTATCCATTTAAACGTTTTGCCAAACAGCAAGCGTTGAATGGAATGTGTTCACACCGATTTAGCTAAAATGCAGAATGAAATGATGTATTGTTTAATGTAAATGCAACGTTCAAAAGGAAAAAAATATACAAAAATCTAAGTAAACGTCACTGTAATTATACCGCAGTGCCATAATTTCCTGACGTATGTTTAAATTGCCATTACTTGTATTATTTTGATAAAAAAAAGTATGAATATAATAAAATATATTTTAACATTAACCAATTTTATTTTATGTAAAAAAATTTTGTTATAGTATTTCTCTTAAACGCCGATGAATAATTGATAATAGTACAGAGTAACATGGCGAATAGTTCACGAACTTATAGAATAATGCATCTACATGCAACTTCCCTATTTTTGTGAAGAGACTAGTCTTGATTAACACGTCGTATTGTAAGGATGAAGTAAGAATATAATTTCACGTATTATTATAATATAAATGGCCATAAAACTGAATATGAAGTTTCTATTGATAATAATTGTAAATTGTGAGAGCGTGGCGCTGTTACGTCACGAAAGAATTTTTATTAATTGTATATATATATATATATATATAATATTGTAATATATAAAGCATTTCTGTCTAAGTCTTGGGACGCTTTGCTTCGTATCTAATTTGACAATCTTCAGCACACCATTTAATGATTACCCGAAATATTTAGAATTATCGAGTGTTTCGCCAGGATTATTCATTTACGGTGTCCATCTATAGTACAGTTTTTAGAAAAATAAAAAAGTTGCATTTTATCATTGATGTTCCAAATGGCGCACACCCACGAGAAGAATCTAATGGTAGCGTGGAACGTTGTCGAAGTAGATCGAAGCATACGTGACACTTTTTACGTACAAAAAAATTGTACGATATAGAGAGTGAGACATACGCTTCGTTGAGATCGCTGTAGGATTACGTTCACTTCCAAGCCTTTCCCACTTGATGTTTTGTCGTTCAGCTACCTAAACGCGTCCCATCGATACGGCGTATCAGCGCGAAATGTGTACCTAGTATGCTATAATTATCAACGATTTTACGACCAACGCTAGCTTAGTTAATCCCGACGGATTGATGATATAAGATCATTTTTTTTCAAACTATAGTCTAGTTAATTAGAACCCGAGTAGCATAATTCATTGGCGATATATTGACTAAACGTTGACATACATTGGACCAACATTGCGCCAATAAATTGTATTACCAGGAAATGTAATAAGACGATATCTAAGAACTTCTTGCATATTGTACGTCTTTCGCACGACCAATGTTTCTAATTTCAAGGGTACAGCAGCGTGTTGCTGTGCTTCGCGTAATCGTGACAAGACTAATTGCACGCGAAAAACATGCGATTGGAACATAGAAGACTCCATCGTTCTCGATGCAAGAACGTTTAAGTCTAATCTACAATGCCCTTTGCTTTCTGTTTCTTGCTTTTTTATTACTTTTTATCTCTTGTCTTTTTGCCTCTTACGTTGTTTCTTCGTTTTCTTTCGCCCGAGATAAAACTTGATGAATTTCGGAAAAAAAACAAGAAACACATAACGAGAAATACGATTATCGATAAAGTACAAAGAGAGAAAAAGGCAGAAATAAAAAGCAAGTAACAGGAATCAAAGACCACATTGTAGATTAGGCTTTAGTTTGGATATGATGCTTATTCGAGCGGTTCTATTAGGTAGACTACGGTCTTTAGCTTAGAAATTGGTTTGAAAAATTTTTTTTTTCGAAACGATACATCAGCGGCCTTCCAAATTCTAGGATATCCAAAATTAAAAGAATGTGCCTCATGTGACGCGCTAATAAAATTATGAAAAAAAGAAAGAATATCGAAGCGTTACCGATATACCGAATAATCATTTCATTGATCTAAAATGTATTCGAAATAATTTATTATTCTCGCAGCGTGATACACGTAGATTTAATTGACGATGTATGTATACTTCGAGTCAACGTCACTCGAGCCTTTGGCACATTCTTTTAATTCGGATCTCCGGAAAATTCAGAGAGGAACAACACTATAGGCAAGTGCCAGACGCAAATCCACTGTGCTCTGCGCACATGTACGCAAATGTACACACGCGGCATATTCAGCGGAACGCATTCGCGGATTTGAAGAAAGATTTAAACCTCGTGCATTTTTAACTTTGTATTTAAGTAGATTATAGGTACGAGGGATAGTCTGCTATTAATGTTACCTTACACAAATATAAACAATAATACTTGTAATAGTTGTAAATTTACATTTACGAAGTACCCGAAGAAGATACGGAATTAAAAATGAAAAAAAAAATTTTAAAATTCACGCAATTTTTGCTATTATTGTTATAGCGTAAAATGTAAGAACATAGTTACGAATTTGACAAACGAATTAATCGATTAATTAATTAACTACAAGCATTGAAGTAATGCAATTTTGTCGTGGTCTTAATCGATTTACTGATTGCGTGATTCTGAAATCGCTGAAAGAAAAAAAAGGAATAAAAATTTGTAAAATAAATATGCGGATGTTGTACCTTCCAAATTTGTAAAAAATTCACCCTTCTATTGTTCTATTTATGGCGACTTTATTGGTTGTATTTTCCGATAATAATGGAACTTAAAACGATTTTGTTGTACCAAAGATTGTGTCTAAACGAATTCAGTTTGAATGGCTTATTCAACAAGTAGGATAATTAATTGGCCACATTTCTTCCAAGAAACAAAAGACACTTCCAAGAGATAAAATGTACTATTTCGTCGTTAGAAAGAGAACGGAAAGAGATGATTAATTAGATTTTGACAGAAAGCAATTGATTTTCAATGTCTTGGACATATATCAAAATTATTGTTCACGATATTAATAGCAATATTGTGTGCGTAAGACGCAGAAGATTTGCACAATATTCCTTGACTAACCATGATTAACGATTTCAATGAAAAAAAAACCGTAGGAAAGGTGACTACATATCTCTTGTTTCCATGTATTATACATAATCGCGTACCCTTCAAGGGCCTTCGGAAAGCCACTCACGATCGAGATTAACAATTAACGTTCAAAAGTTTTCAAGGAGAGTACGAACAAGTGGGCGAAAATGATTCAAGATAAGACGCGAGGGAGTGATCGGAATCGGTTCTCAAATCCCCTGCCTGCACACACCGCCATGTGTAACGACATTTAAGTGGATCGTAATTTGTAAATTATTATGAACTTCCTATTATATGCTGGTATATGATACATGTGCTCTGCCACAATAAAGCAGTTTTTTATCTATTCTACTGCAGTATTTTCTTCCCCCGAATATACAAACAACAAATTTTATCTGTCACAAACGACGATAACAAAATTTTGCATTGATCCCACAGTAGAAGTCTACAACATATATTAAGATTACTGGATTTAAGAAATGTTACAACATTTGTCCAATTATAAAAGAAAAAGTAGTAATAGTTTATGTGTAATTATGTGTGTGTTGTTCCTAAAAACAATATTTGTATAAAATTATATAAATTATTTATAAAAGTTTATACAAAGTGTCTATCTTATAGGAAGTTGCAGAATCTAGTCAACCATCATTTTTACGCACATAGGAAATAGAAAAAATAAAATATCTTTTAAGGGGTTATACTACCCAGGCGCACTGAAAAATGAACGTTTTTTTTGGGAATTTTTTTCTTGGAAACTATTCAATGGATCATGGAAAATGAAATTTGAGG
This sequence comes from Mycetomoellerius zeteki, assembly GCF_001594055.1. Classification (NCBI taxonomy): domain Eukaryota; kingdom Metazoa; phylum Arthropoda; class Insecta; order Hymenoptera; family Formicidae; genus Mycetomoellerius; species Mycetomoellerius zeteki. The sequence goes on from NW_017256040.1 coordinate 184,633, forward strand.
CTTTATTATACATGTTTTGAGGTATAAAAAAAATTTTT
>NW_017256040.1:184781-191993 GCF_001594055.1 Mycetomoellerius zeteki
ATTTTTTTTTTGCTCTAGGTGCTGTTCGGAGAATGTTATGATGTACGCAGATTCGCTCCTCGGAAAAAACACATGTTCCGTTTACCACTTGCCAAGACGCCATTTTGTATCAAAAGTTATAATAAAAATTTTTTTTATACCTCAAAACATGTATAATAAAGCCTCAAATTTCATTTTCCATGATTCATTGAATAGTTTCCAAGAAAAAAATTCCCAAAAAAACGTTCATTTTTCAGTGCGCCTGGGTAGTATAACCCCTTAATAGAAGATATTTGAAAGTTTTATTTATATAAAAAAAGACGGAAATATTTTTTTCCGTTTAATAAGTGTTTATAAAAATGCCACAGTTGCCAAATCTTAACGATGATATATAAGTTGCTTTCCATTTTCACACAAGAGATGCTGAATCTATAAAGTTATATGAGTGTTTTATACTGAGATAATATCGTCATTACTTGCTTACTTTAGTAACAAAGTTATTATATAGCAATATATATTTATAAATTCACTTTTAATATGAGGTAACAAGATTTACGATCAGTAAGGCATACGGTGTGAGAATTAATTTAATCTTGGTAGAAAACAACGTAATTTTCTAAACCATCAGAAAATGAAATAACTCGTTCTCGAAAATTTAAATAAACTTTATTTAACATCTCTTTTGAAATGCTATTTATTACTTTTCTTATAGCTGTTTTTAATCGTGTTATCGTTTTAGGCTTTTTGGTATAGCAATTGTCTCCAAGATGTTTCCACAAAAAAAAATCGCACGGATTCAAATCTCGAGAATGTGAAGGCCACTCTTTGCCCTTCTGAATACAAGGATATCCCAAACCAATTACTCGATCCTTATAAACATTGGTGATACTCTTAAAAACTTTGTTGGTACGCGATGTGGCATTATTTCGTTTTGCATAAAGTAAAAACGTTCGATTAAATGTTCTTCCTTAACACATGGAAAGAACTTTGTCTCTAATAGTTGCAGGTAACTTTTTGTAGTAATAGGTGAGTCGAAGAATTCTACATATATTTCTTTAGCTGTAATGGCTGCCTATACAATCACTTTAGGTGTTGCTTTAGCAACATCGGAATCATCTTCTCCTTGATACTGAAACCAATAATTTTGTTTATCAACGTATCCATTCAGCCAAAAATGTGCTTCATCGGAAAAAATAATTCGTTTTTCGTGGAATTCCTCATCTTCACGGACCAATAGCTGCTTTATTGTATCGCAAAAAAATTTACGCTGTATTCTATCTCGTTCCTCTAACAATTCACGGATTGCTACTTTGTAGGGATGCAATTCGCAAAAAATACTCAGAATCTCTTTCAATGATGATTTAGGTTTTCCGAATACTTGAGCAGCTTTTTTAATGCATTCGGATTTTCGAGAAAATACTGTTCAATCTCGTCAACTTTGTCTTCTGCCATGTAGAAAGGAAGCGAAGAGTTACAGAAGCCTTCAAAAACATTATTTATATTCAACTCCTCAAGTGTACCATATTTCAAAAAGTTATCAATTATTCTGTGAAGAAAAGAAGGTAAAATTATTTTAATACATAAAAATTGATCGAAAATTTCATAAAATATGTGTAACAGTTGGGATTATCATTCATGTACTTTTTTTAGGAGTACATTCTTTTTGAGATATTGTAAAACAGCGTCTCTTATCTCAGACAGTACACAATATATTTATAAAATATTAAAAAAATATTTATAAATATTTAAAAGACTTATTTTAAATATTTCGTAAATATTTTTGTGGTCTTAGATTGCACAGATCATAAACATTTATTATAAATATTATGAAATGTTTATTGTAAATGCTGTAGTAAATACTATGAAAATATTTAAGACATAAATATTCTGTGCTGTCTGGGTATATTATAATATACACAATATATACAGATTTTGCAATATACATTGCCTATATATTACTTTGATTTTTAAAATTTTATTTTTGTATTAATATTTAACAATTCTGATCATTAATTAAAATTTTACAATTAAAAAATTGTACCAATAGGGATTATCAATAAAAATTATGTTCTAGAAATCTTATTATGTTGAATACCTATATTTGACGCACAAATAAAAAATTATATTTCCTCTTTCTTTAGAACTGGATCATTATCTTTTTTAAAAAGTATAAAATAAACATGCAGGGACATAAATACCTAGCCATTCGAAATTGCATGCCTCTTCACGCCTTCTCATTCTTTTCATGCCGTTCATTCCTTCTTATGCCTTCTCCGATATGAGTGCAAATTTAGATAGATAAGCATTTATGTTTCCATGTGTCTCTTTTTTTTATGACTTATGAAGTCTGTTCGCGTTGCTTGCATTTTGTGCATTCTGCACCTTTGTTTTCTTTCAAGGAGCATTTCACTTTTGAGTCAAACAAACATCGTTGCTCGACTCTCGCTGACTCGGTTTGACTCGCTCCTTATTTTTACTGGCCTCTACTAATCCATCGCACTATTTTCGCTATTTGCGCTCATTGATTTGCGTTGACTCGTTTTTTAAACGTACCGACTCTGTAGAGATAAGTACAGATATATTAGTGTTGCGAAAAGGACAATAGCGTCAATAAGTAGGTAAGAATATCGCGAGGTAGTTATTGTGTGCCTTCCAACAAGCGACACAGTGCGACACAGTGATCACGTCATCTTTATTTAGCATTGGCAAACAACAAGAATGTAATGATCATCCATTGTGTCACACTGTGTCATTTGTGTCGCTTGTTGGAAGGCATACATTAATATGTTCAATGATGAGCGCTGATTGGGAGAAGGAGAGGGATCGCTGAATTTGAGGAGATCCGGTGCCGAGAAAGAATTATAGACGAAATTGAGCGCTCGTTAAGTAAAGATTCCGATCGGGAGTCTGGCCTCTAATAAAGAATAGCGACCGAAGTATGAAACTGCGCCGCTGACTAGACGGAGCAGAGGCACAAGCACAATTCAGCAACGGAGTTTTGGCATCCGAAGGCCGCCTTGAGTCTCGCAGTAGATCCACCAAGTAGATGACCATTCATGCACGGCCGAGAGGTGACGGGGCGGACAAGTCCGAACCGTGATCGAGATCCGGAGAAGTCGTGATCGAGGCTGGCAACTTTGGGATATGCTGGCCGGCAACCTGGCACAAAATCGGAACCTGGATTGGCCAGTCTGATCGAATTCCTCCTCCCAGGATGCGCCAATACAAAAACGAGATACCGCATAATATTCGTATTAATCCCGAAATCGGAGTAACTCGCGAAAGGAACCGCATCGAGCGTAATATATAAGAATTATTTTGTATATTCAACGCGATCGAATCTATTGTGAATAATTTGTAATCGCGATCGTACATAAATTGTATATCAAATTTTACGGTAATGATTTTTTCAATTCAATTAAAATAACAAGGATTATGTAAGAGGACATATAGAGGAACCTGGGATATAATGGTTATAGTTAGATTTTTTCAAGTTTTAAACATATTAAAGATAAATAAATCAACTTTGTTATATATTAAAATATTTTTTGAAGTATTTACTATAAGGAAAACTTAAGTTTTACTGCAAAAGTATAGATTAACAGGACGAAATTATTGTTTTGTGAGAGTGTGTCGTAACCTCACTATGTCATTTATGCAGGGCATAATGGGGCACCACAGAAAACTTGTCTATTTTAAAAAAATTAATATTGAACATTGCTTAAAAGTGACTTAGAACATATAATATAAGTAAAAATACATTGTTGCACTTTTAATTTTTAATTTTTTATTAATAATTCTATATGTGATGCTGAGTGATACATTATACACACACAAGGTATACTCCCAGAGAGCACAAAGTCGTTTAAAAGATAACTAAAAGATGACTAAATTGTTATAAAGATATCTTTTAGTGAAAGAATATAGTCGACGAAAAGATGACTAAAAGACGATAGATGTCGCACCGCTAGTCATCTTATAGCCTTATCGATATGATAACTAAAAGATGACTTCATTGGACATTTTTTAGTCCTCTTCAAGACTTCTTTTAGTTTTTATATTTTAACACATATAACGTTTAATAACATCGAATTCCTAAATTAATTTTTACACAAAACGAAATGAAATTGCATGACTGACAATATACATCCCATTTCTGGATCCTGCAATGTTTGCCATATCTTATGTGTGCAAGAGCCACTATCTTTCATCGTAGTCCCCCCTTTGGGGGATTCGATTTCTAACAAATATTTTATTAGTTTTCATTAGAACACGAGTAAAATTTCTCATAATGCTGCACCTTTTATTCTATCTTGTATGATTTTCACACACGAGAAACTGAACTCCACCACGTCTGGTGGCGATTCCGGGCACTGCTCGCGAATGAGTGATAAAAAGTACCAAAATAACGGAAAAATATCTTTTTATTGTCTTTTCGGCAATACGAAAAGATATCTTTCAGTTGACTTTTTGCTTTGCGAAAATGACAATCATAGAAAGATGATGAAAAAATGTCTTTTTTAAGTTATCTTTTCGAAAAAACTAAAAGATGTCTTATAGACATCTTTTCGTCTTGCTCAAAAGACAATCTAAAAACGATGTCTTTTCGTCATCTTACAGACATCTTTTCGCTTTGTCGTAAAGACAACTTAAAAAAGATCTCTTTTTGTTATCTTTTAGTATTTTGTGCTGCCTGGGCTGTTATTATATTGAACATAAATAAAAATGTGTTTAAGAAGATAACACAAATAAAATAATTCTCATTATTTTTATCTACACTTGCACATGAATCATAAACTCATTTTAAACATAAAATAACACCAGTGCACCATTATGCCTCGAAGTACATAAATTTACTTTAGATAATATAAAATCTCACAGATAATCAATATATTTGTATAGATTTTGCTAAAGTAACAAGAAAAGATTATATAATAAGATAAATGTATTTATGACAATAAAAAATAGAATTTTGTTATTGCTTACCTTATGCGAACATATCAAAGAATCTGTAACTCATTCGCGGACAGTAAAGCGAACACATTAAATAATTTTTAGCAATTTTCAGGTAAAAATAATATGACAACTAATAACAATACATAATAAGATACATCTAACAGTAACTATTGTCTAACAATTCATTACATATTAGCATATCTGTAAAAAGATATCGAGTATATCCCATTATACCCCATGGTTTCATTATACCCCAGGTTCCCCTACCTTTCTCGGCTTAAAAAAAAATCAATTTTTTTTTATTACGTATTTTGAAAGATTAATATTTCAAGAATGTATATTCGACGTTTGAAGAAATTCTAAAAATTGACGAAGTTACAGTATTTTAATATATCGACCGCCGCGCCGCCGTCTTGGCGTCCCATAATCCGTTACAGAGGAGCGCACAGATAGTAGTGTCGGACCGTTATACAACTGATCCCTTCAAGTATATAAAGGTGTTGTTGAATCTCAATCGTACGGAGACACTGTTGAAATAGAAAAAAAAGAATGCATTGGACACGTCCAGAAATGCATGGGTGCTCGACTCCGAAAGTGCAAAAAAGATCACAAGAGCATTGGAGAAAAAAATAAATTGACTGCGAAAATGATAGACAAACTCTCGGTGTATTTTGGTTTAGCTATTCGGCGAAATTTCCACAATCAGTGAAAGAAATGCGAAATGCGGTATGGGCCACTTTTTATCATTACAGTTCGACAAAAGACAAACCGCAATATCATCTTTGTCCTCAAGGCTCGGATTCATGGTGTGAGTGGCACAAGCAAAAGTAAACGGATCGTTGGACAGGTACGAGCAAAGTTACAATAGTTTACCAGATGAGGTTTTGGATGCGATTCGCCTTATATAGGAAGACCTTACTAATGAATCAATGGCTACGTTTACACCGTACGTTTAGTCCGCGACCTATACGATAGGTGTCTTTATTTAATATACAGGATAAACAAGGACATCTATTGTATAGGCCGCAGGCTATACAATAGATGCTTTGTTTATCCTGTATATTAAATAAAGACACCTATCGTATAGGTCGCGGACTAAGCGCACGGTGTAAATGTAGCCATTATTAAAACGCTGTCTCGGTGGATATACGCAAAACACCAATGAAAGTTTTAATAATTTGATTTAGAGAATGGCTCACAAATACACCAACAGCAGCGCAAAAATCGTACAAATTGCGACTTTCCTCGCAGTTTGCTTGTTCAACGAAGGTTCATCGGCCCTTTTGCGAGTAATGAATACGATGGGAATAACTGTTGGACGATACGCGGCACAATTCGCTGCATCAACAGACACTCGGCGTTGCGACCAAGCAGACATCCGAGCACAGCACGCGACGCGGGAGACTCGTATCAGCCGCCGGCTGAGCAAAAAGCAAAAAGATGACGAGCACTTTTCCCAGGAGGATTTCCTGTATGGCCCCGGAATAGGTGATTATATGCAGTAAGTCGTAAAAAAATCCCCTTTATTACAGTATAAACTTGTTCGGAAACTTTAAACGCGTTTTTCTCCAAACCACGTTTCTAAAGTCGGTACCATAAATATCTCGATAACTACTCAACCGATTCCATCCCCGTTTTTTTTGTCTGAAAGCTTATAAAATTCTCTAGTATTTGACCCATGATTTTTTTTATATCTTAATTTTTTATATTTTTTTTACACATTTTTTACACTGAACTCGCGTTATCGATCTCCAAATATATATTGACACACACCGATCTTGAATTAAATCTTTCTTTAGTCCTTCAATCACGTGTCCACATAATTTCCGTTATAACTCTAATAAGACTGTAACTCGCACTGTAACTCGAGAGCGAAATGCCCCTTGCTTTCTCTTCGACGCCAGAATATATATTAATTTATCTCGATCATTTTAAATGCACAAATTTTTGAAGATTTCAAACAACACGAACAAACCCAGATCGAGATGGTAATCCTAGTAACAACCAACAATTATTAGAGAATTATAAAAAAATCGAGTTCTATAATCTTCTGAGATTATAATTTGAGGTTATAACCTCATCCTTTTTTAAATGTAATCGTGTTAAATTCGATACGAAATTCTTCACAAGCAGTACTATATGTTTTGTTTCTAAGGAAGCAGTCAATGAGATAAATTTTTTCTTCTACCGTAAAACGGAGTTTAGTGATGCGCGTGCGCACGACGCACGCACGTATGCACCCACGTACGCACCCCCCCGTCCCACACACACACACAC
>NW_017256040.1:192414-194703 GCF_001594055.1 Mycetomoellerius zeteki
TTGCAAAACAACCGTTCTGCTGAACGCAGCCAATAACTGGATTCATTTATATACAACTATATATTCATTCTTGCAATGAATTCTAGTAATAGTTTTATAATCTAAATCATTATGAGAATTCATCGGACCAATTTTCATTATTTTTTCATAATTCACACAATGAATATTTTATTTACGTACAGTTTTAGTTCAGTGCACAACATACAGATACACGCACCATTTAGCCACATATCTACACACACATATGTACAGTATCATCAAAAAAAAAATGCGAATCTCTTTTAATCACTGTTATGTTCGCTGAGTGTGACACAGTAACGCAGTGATTGCAATTAAAGGAAATCATATGGAATAAATATTTGGTAGAAGGACGAAATATTTGTGTTATAATCAAATTTGCCCCCGTCCACTCACTTTATTTAACTAAACCGACAACTGAAGTGTTAAGTTGTGATGTGAGAGTCGCATTTTTTTTTTACGCATACTGTATGGAAATAAAAAATTTAATTTATTTAAATTTTTCTCATACACATACATACACACATGTATGTGTAGAAAAATTTTCATTTTTATTTTGAATAATATATATACATATTAATATTCTAAGTTTCTAGTTCTTAATTTTTTAAATTAAATGTTACAAAAGTCATATTTATTATATGTACAAATGTGTTATATATACATAATATACATATACAATATGTACAACATACACAGTATATTTGAAAAGTTTCCAAACAAAAATTTTTTTTAAATTAATGCATTTAGATATCAGTTTTTATACATAATTTATATCGGAGTTCTACACAGAGAAGTTTCCTTCTTTCTCGATACACGATGTATGTAATAGAACAATATGTAATAGAACCAACGCTGTTATGGTGTATTCTTTTAGATCATTCAATCAGAATTTTAGATCTAGAAGAGTACTTTAATAGCAGTGATCGCTCGCTCAATTATTGAGTCTACTGAATTGCCACCAATGATTGGAAATTATAACACATCTGTTCTGAAATCGTTTTTAGTTGACGCATTATTAAATTCTAATAAGAATACTAAATTAAGTGAACTAAGAAAATATAGTACATTAACCATATAAACACTTTATAAATGGTTAATATTACTATATTTTCTTAGTTTACTTAATTTACTTATTTCATTATTTTGCATCGTTGGTATATTATCAAAAAATTCTCCTGTTAAGTACAAATTTATTTTGAGAAAAAAAAGTCTGCCGAGGCCAAGTCATGCAAATACGGGGGTTAATGGTCGGGATCACTGTGACCTGTTTGGGCAAAAACTGCGAGATAATCCTGACTGTATGTGTGTGTAATATACGCATCGTGCAGGAGACACATACCAATTTTCAGAAGTGCTCAAATCGTATCTAACACGTCACAGTTGTTTCAAAACCTCTAAAATGTCATTTCAAACCCTCTATAAAACGCCTATTTAACCGCTCTACGAGCAAGTTCCGAAATCCATAAAAAAAAGGATTGCAACTTTTTTGTGACCCACTGTACGTATCAATAATCCAAGATAGAACGCGTTAGCTAAAGGCAATTTCGGAAAAAATGTATATTATAACAATTGCCATTTATCTCATTGTACTGCCGTTCTATTGCATGTATCGAGAGGGAAAGAAACTATGTAGAAGTCTGATATGTATAAAAGCTAATATTTGAATTCGTAGATTTTTTATAATTTTTGTCTGAAAACTTTTCAGACATACTATGTGTTTTTTGTGCGTGCATATATGTACGCGTGCGCGTAATAAAAAAATATGTAATAAATCTTTTAATCGACTAAGTGAGAAAATAAAAAATTTATTTAAATTTTTCTTATATATACGCACACACATGTATGTGTAGAAAAATTTTAGCTCTTATTTTCAATAATATATAATAATATTCTATAGTTTCTACACTCAGAGAAAAAAGTCGTATCGGTAACTATAAATTTGTAGTGAAATAGCGCCTCAACTATATACATATTATTAAATTCTAATAAGAATACTAGATTAAGTGAACTAAGATAATATAGTACCGTATAATAAATTAACCTAACTAAGACTCCTTATAAATCAAAAAACAATGAAAGAACAAGGGCAGTAGGAGTCAAGCGCGGGAAATGTTGCGCAAATAACACGACTATCGTAGCGTGAAAAATTCTTTATTTTACTAAAGCACTTACATGTTTCGGCTCATTTTTGAGCCTTCTTCAGAGATAACTAATACATTCACATACATAGAATATAACAATTATTAACTAGTCATGGTGATCTTCCTC
>NW_017256040.1:196016-285364 GCF_001594055.1 Mycetomoellerius zeteki
TTTATTGTAAGCGAGTGGTTTCCTTCTTAGGAGAAACTGAACTCCGCTACGTCCCTCTGGTGACAAAGCCGCGTACTACTCGTACTGAGCGACACTTTAAAAATTTTTGTCTAAACTAGAAAAATGTAATTGTTATATCTATTTGCATGAAGTCCAAGTAACTACTCAATGTATTGTAATTGAGTCACTACTTCACTACCAATTAATAGTGCATACAATTTGTTACCGTGACTATATTTTTATAATATTCAGCACTACTTTAGTTTCTATTACTTTGTAAATCTAGTTACAGGTACTTCAATTGCAAAAGTTGCCAAATTTATAGTTGCTGGAACTATTTTGTTTTCTCTCAGTGTAATTTTCAATTTTTTAAAATAAATATCTCAAAAATCATATTTATTATATGTGTACAAATATGTTATACATATAATAATAATAGTAGATGAAGTATATGAATAAATGATAAAAGCATTTCTTCAAAAAAGCATTCAAAAATGAAAAATCGTTTTTCTTCAAATATTAATAAAAGTAAAACGCAATCAATGCAGCAGCGAAGGGAAGGACGCAAGAGGTCATTGATTTCTTTTGCGTCAGCGTAAAGCCGGTTTCACATTGGATCACGATCAAACGATAGATTTTTGTATCAATTGAATGCTGGACCGTTTATATCGACGATGAGATCTTTCTAAATGATGATTAACTTTAGTACTATTCAGTACTTTTTCAAGACTGACAGAATTTTCAATTTTTAAGAGTGAGAGATTTACTCTTTAAATTCTGCTCCAAAGAATGTAGAGAGATCGTTGTTCGTTTTGTGTGTAGGCACCTTAAATCGTAACGTACAAAGGGAGGTGACTTCATGAAATCCTTTCTCTTGCGATCATTTTTACTCATATTTCAAAAAATAAAATGTTACAGACAAAAGGTTTCTTTCCGAAAAATATTGAAAATAAGAAATACTTATACTCTTTAAAACTTTTAGAATGAATCTTACTCTGGGTTATGTTCAGATTCCCATCCGAGGCTATCCAAGACTTTGTTCCAAAATTGTTTGCCAGCGCTGGCAGCACTGTTAGCACCGTTCCAAAAATCATCGTAGCACGCTGTGACAGTGCTGCGAGAGAGTAAAGACGTCACTAATTTTGTCATTTCCTGCTGCGGCTACTGTGGCTGAAGAGGTGAGGCAGTTACAGCACAAAGATGGCGGAAAAGATGGAGGAGTTAATTTTAATTGATGCTGAGAGTAATACTGAATTTAAAATAAATATTTCGGTAGAAGATGCTGAGAAAGCAAGAAGTAGTGAGTAGATTTATAATTTTTTTGTAGTCAGCTTTTTGTGGTCACATTTATTTATTCATACTTCGAATAATTATATCAAAAAGACTAGAACTAAGGAGGATCAACTCGTGCCAATAGCGGTAGTGGGGGTGAGGCAAAAAGTGGCGACGGATAACTTCCCCCACTCTTGCGCTTCATTAGTCCTCTCTGTTGCTCTATATAGTTTTCGCTCTATCGTTCTATAATCGTCACTTTGTCGCTCTTATATCGAACTTTCACACAATGCGCAGTGCCGCTGCACATCGTGTGAATAGCCGCGGACGTTTTTTGACTCACCCCCACCACGCGAGTTGATCCTCCTTAGTTCTAGTCTTCTTGAATTATATATAATTTCGGCTAATTCTGAATCCGAATCACTATACTCTTCATCACTAGAATCGAATGCTAATTTTATAATGGTTTCAAATAAAAATTTTTTCTGTATGGTTCTCTCCATACTTCTAGATTATTTGTTTCTTTTCGCTGAAGTCGCTATACGTTAACAGCACTCAAAATATCGTTCCAAAATGAAAGCTGCGTTTGCATGAAAAGCATGCTTACTAAAATTGGAACGCTATTGGTAGCATGCACTTATGACGACACGCAGCACTGGCAATCAATTTTGGAACACAGCCCAAGTGTGATCATTTTATCCTTGTTGCTCACTGAATATTAAACAAGGATAACGTGATATCTGGAAAGCAGGTATCGCCTCTGAAAAGTGAAATCTCACTCTTAAAAATTTAAGATTAATAAGCTATTTTTCAAGATTAGCACAATTTTCATTCTTTAGGGTGAGATTCCATTCTAAAAAAAATTTAGAAAATAAATGATATAAGAAAATATTTTTTTTTACTTTTAGATTTATAATAAGCTATTTATTCATGCATATTTCTTGATCTCTTTTCGAATACAGATAAATCAACTGCTTTTGTGTTGAAATAGGTACGACGCTTGAATCAATCTTACTTCGGCTTATTTCTAAGATTATGTTCGGAAAGCACGTTATTAACGTTATCACTTCATTCTATTTTCATTTTACGTTTAATAAATGATACAAAGAGGCTGCACGCATAATACGAATGAAGTATCATTTTATTCTTGTTATTCTCTGAGGGTTAAACAAGGATAACATGATACATTATGCACATTATGCGTGCAACGGAAACGCAGCCAGAATGACATAATAGCTGCACTGATAGTGCGCTCCTCGAGCCTACGTTTTTGTAATTTAAAGTTAAATGATAGACTACCGATCGTTCACGTAAAAAGTATTAAATATATACTCACAGGTGCTTAAATAAATGCTATTCTGTTCACAATACATAATTTATTATGCATCGCGCAGTAGAGACAAAGAATGGTATACGAATCAATGAATAGATATCAACATTTTCTCTATCGGTCTCTTTGTTATTTGCTGATAGCCGTTATACGGTTTGATCATGCGTCGTTGAGCATCTAACTAAAGTGGGAGTAATTGAGCATGAAAACTTCATAGCGTGCACCCGAACGACCTTTTGCGTGCTCAGTCACCTGCCCGATCAATCAATCGGCGTCGTGAATTTATACGAAGCCAAGAATTTTTCTCGGGAAAACAATTTACGCAATTATTCGAGTTAATTATGGAAAAATAATTTTGCCGATTTCGTACGTATCGTTTGAATTACGACTCCAATCTCAGTTTCGTTTCGATTTCGACAGCTGAAGCAAGTAGTAAGAAAAAAAAAGAAGGGAGGAGAGATAATCTCCCGATTTTCAGGATTGGAGATTTCGAGAGAGAAAATCGTTGTCCCGCATCGATTTACGATTCGCGTTTCAAGGAGAGAACCTTCTCGTCACTGGGGACTGTCGTGTGTGAAGGCGGTTGGCTTCGGTCAAGCTGATCGATACGCGAACGCGGCCGTCGAGTCGCCACGGAAACTGCCGAAGCGCGTCGACGGCAGCCGAAGCGTACCGACGAGGGCCGAAGCGAAGCGGACGCGGCCGAGGTGTGGTTGAGAAGCGACGCATAGTGAACGACGCGCGGGGCCCCTCTCTGTACGGATTCGCAGCGAACGGCGTACGCTTTTAACGGGCGCGGCTTAGCGTGTTTCGAAGCTGGCGTTTCACGCGGTAAAATGTCCTCCCTCGACTACTTGGACCTATGCCGGTTGTGTCTTGTGAAGGACCGCGTCTCCGTGCCGATTTTCGAGGGTGAGGGAGACGTGCGGCAGATATTCCTCAAGATCACCGCCTGTTTGCCGGTCAAGGTAAGAAGCTAACTACGCCGTTCGGCCTAGCTATGACGATCCGCCATCTTGCCGAGTCTTTGCGAACGGATCACAGATCGACCTCTACGATGGAGATATCAGACTCAACGTTCCTTGGGCGTATTTCCATTGACGAGGAACAGCCGCTCCGTGATCCGTTGAGACGGCACGCTATATGACGCTACATATTACGCGGTGTGCGATCTCTGTCTCGTCGCTCGTCGCCTTTGTGATACCGCTAATTACTCGATGGACTTTGCCGCGCTTTTTACCTCGCACGGACGCCGTTTCATAAAAATACGCCCCCGTTCCGCTCGCGCACCGACGCCAACGAAGTCGTATCTGTCCCTCGCGAGAAACGCGGCCATTGTAAATCTTTAATTGCGCGATCGGGAAATCTATTAATCCTCGAGCCGTTTTCGACATCTTGCCGCCGACGTTACCTACGCGAAACGCGTAACGGCGACGCTTGCTCAACTTCCCATGGATCGATATTCCCTCATTTTATTTGATAATTTTTGGTTCTTTGCTTCGATTCATGTCGAGCTGCGATCTCGCTTAAGTACGGACAGAGAAAACACGAGTAAACGCTACGCGTACATTGGCCATTACTTTCTCGTTGATCGCCTACGGTTTAATGGCGTCTCTTGTGTTTGTTGCTTCAGAGAGGCAATTCCCAGAAAACGATTTTATTGGGATCTACGTTAATATACATACATTATAATATTTATAGTATTCATTATATTAATAAATTGTATTAATTTAAATTATAACGATATACGAGATATAATAACTTGGTAATTTTAATATATTGAAATATTTTATTTGGATACAAAATAAAATATTATAGTGCATGTATACGAGATGCAATGTCTCATGAATTTTCTTTTTATGATTATAGGTGAACAGAGAAGACAAATTACCTAAAAAGATATGCGATGATTGCGTATATAAAGTAGAGTTATGTTATCAATTTTGGCATACGACGGCAAATGCTGAGAAACAATTGCTCCAGTGGCTAGGCGAAGTAAACATGGAAGACAAACAGGGTTACAATGTTCTCAATCCGGTAATTACTGTTCCATATAATTTATTTGTTGCTTAATTTTTTCGACAAACTTATGAAAAATTTTATGCACACCTTGTACAGTACTGTATAATCTTGAAAATTTAGAAGGCCTTTAAAAATGGTATAAATCTGTAGAACATCGTTTGTTTGGTTCTTCTTTTGTCTATGTTTACCTTAATTCCTTAGCAATGATGATAGCTAGTGATCATAATATTTTACATATTGTATACTTGTAAGTTTGTTTTAATACTTTATATTTTTATATATTTTATATTATAACCTTTCCCATATATGCATTACTCAGTAATTGATAAATCTTATAAAGATATTATGTGAGATATAATGGTTAGATAATTAAAAAGATAAGTTGGATTATTTCAATTCGGAGACAAAATATTATATTATATTAGGTTTAATTTATTATTGAAACTTTTATTTCGTGATAAATATGAAACTTATGTTTGCCATTTTATTAAATTTTAGAACGGAGTAAAAGCAGATCAGAACAATGAGAACAGGTTAGATGGTACTGTGATGCAGCAAGTAAGCGAACATCAGAACAATATGAATATGAGTATGATGGACAACATGAGCCTCAGTATGCCCATGATGATGTCGAGTAATACTCAACAACAAATAACTTCAGTTCCTATGGACAACAGTGGTAGTTCTGTACAAAATGTTCAACCAGTAGCTGGACCAAGCACGCAAACGACACATGACCAAATCACACAGAATCAGACAGACGCGCCTACGCAACAGGACGAAGAAGAAGAAAGCAGTGATGAAGATGAAAACTCGGACGATGAATGTGATGGAGACGAAGGTATATATATCTGTTCTATTCATCATATCTTGTAATACATTTAGTTACTAGGCAAATAATAGAAAAGTTTAGAAAAATAGAAAGAAAAAAGAAAACCTTAAATTTTATTTAAGGCCTACCTATAAAAGAAGAAAGTGAAGAAGATCCTATATCTAATAGAACTATAGAGCCTACAACATTTGTCAACGTTTCTTTGGCGTGCGATGAAGCAGGCCCTTCAGGACTTCAACAACAGAAAATTACAGATATGCCGGAGATAGTAATACCACAAACATCAGATGTGGATCCGAAAACTGGGTGAGTTTTCTGTTCTTACTTTATTGTTTAAGGGCCAAAGATGTTATTTGTTGTGGTAAACATATACAATCATACATAAACATTGCGTTGGTTTTATTTTTTGCTCATTATTTTTATCTACTTTATTTGAGTTTGAAAATGAATTCGTAATTATAAAATCAGCGATGTGCATAAATGGAATAAATTTAACGATAATGAACATATTGAACTATAGTGAATTATTATGGAAAAGTAGTTTCAGTAACTTAAACAGAAGTCAATAGTATTGAAGTATATTTATTTCTAAAAAAAGATCAATATCTAATGTGCGAATAATATGAGAATATTGTGCTCTGTTTTAAACTATTTTTAATTATGCATCATGCTCTTTCCTTCATAAATTAATAAGTCTTAAAAGAATTGTCGAGCCTGTAAGATAGAAATAAAAATGCAAGATAGACAACAACTACATCTGTAGCTTTAATTCTTATGAATGTAAGATGCAGGTAAACACAAGGTAAGTTTGAACACACCCCACAACCATCTTTGGCTCTAGGTGTTTAGCAATTTAAATATAATTTAAATTTTCTATATATTATGTATAACATTCACATTAATTTTAAACGATTTTGTATGTTATTTAAGAAAAATATATATTACATGATGAGTTTAGGATACAAATTGCTAAGCACCTTGTTATTTTTACATGTGGTAGCATGTACATAAAGTGCATTTCGATAAAACACATCTTGATATCAATTTTGTAACAATGTTCTTTATATCTTATTGAATTTGATATTAATTTTATACTTTAATCGAAATGGACTTTGTTAGAAATTATTTATATATGTGCAAAAAATGGATAGAGGGATTTCTCTGGATTATCCAGGTACATTATATGACAAAGAAATTAATTTCTCATCTAGCAATAGTGATGTCTGAGAGAAACCAGCCTGATCTCTTTGTCCACTCATGAATCAAATGTTTACATGTTGTCGATATTAATATTCCCACGCTTACGTGATGGCACTAAATGCCGCACATGACCGATATTCGGCCGATCCAAAAAAAAATCACAGACGATAGATATTTTTTTAATGCAACATATATCTACTATTTCTGATTTATGATCTTCGTGCTTTCCGACGCCTGCGCTTTACGATATTGCCAGGACATTATTACTCTATTAGTGTTACGACTAATCTTAAGAGTTACTTTTAATCGACGTAAAAAAATACGTGTTTCACGAGATCGTTAATAAAATTTTACATACGATCCAATACGATTCGTCAGACGACAAAATTATTGCGTAATAGTGTATTTTAACCGAGAAAACAAATCGGTTAAGAATGGTTAAGAATTTCGATGTTGAAGAAGATGAAGGATTGTATTTCTTCCGATAGAAAGAATCATCCGTTAAACGACTGCTGAATCAAGAGGATTTTTGTAAACACAAAGGCGAGTATCATCTTTTCTACATTTTGTATTCTATTTTATTTGTAGGCCATCTCTTATATGCAAAACAAAATAATGCAAATTCGTATCAATAATAATAATGTGCGAATTTGCATTGTTATCTATGACAAATTTATGATGCCATTTTGGTATCGAATGAATATTCTATAAATATCCCGACGCGACTGCGAGTTATTCTATCACGCACATTGCTTGAATTGCGCGTATTATTTCGCGCTTTTATAAGTGCAAAAGAAATATATCGCGAGGGATAATTTTGTTTAACAAATAATAAGAACCAGGCTTGCATTATAGTTGCGCCGGTTTCGCATTTGAAATAAGCAAAAATTTTGTCAAATATTGCGCCTTGAATTGGCTGCAATATTTGATATTTGTGTCATAATATTCTGAGTATGTCATTTTATGTCATAAACGTTTTAATGCTTTTATGGACGAAGAAAATTGTATTACTCAGTTTTGAGTATAGTGAGCATCTGATATATGAAGGATTGATACATAGCACTTTTGTGCTTTTACTGTATCAAACTTTTATAGATTCAGTCACTCATCACTCGGTACTGAATAATACGTTTGATTTTTTCTTTTGTCTATCGTACTTACTGCAATTCTTAACTACGTTTTTATCTGATTCGGTATGTTAGTGATATGTTAAAATGACATGTTATGGTGTGTTGGACACGAGTAAAAAAAAGGACATGTGAAAAATCGCTCCGTTTTACGGTGTGCAAATGAGAAGAAGATGCCATATTGTAATGGAATGCTTTATAAAGGTGAGATTTTTCTATACCTGATTTAATTTGCGTTTTAACATGTTCTATTTCAAATCATTAGTGAGTCTTTTGAGTAAAAATTTGCTTTTCTTAAACTCTTTTTGCCAAATTTTATGGCTTGATCTTTATTTTTCCCTTCTGCTATATTGTTATGAAATATCTAACATATATATATATATATATATACACATTTAATGTATATATTTTTAATTATAATTAATTATTAATGGACACGATATGAGACTGAATCTACAAAATCATTTCATGTCGCGCGCGTAATTAATAAGTCATTTTTATCGTGTAATATTAATCATCTAATATTATTTAAATATTCTCATGTAAGCCTTATGAATTCGGAAAGCTGTATTCACGTAGTGGATGAAACTTCCAATGCTGTTTGACTTGACGACAATCGCGATGACTTTCTCGATTCGCACTTGCGCTCTTGTAACACATTATTATTATTGCTGCGTTTCGAGAGGGATGCCAGCAATGCCCAAGCACCTTGCACCGGCCACCTTGCAGCACTCACATAAGCATAAGATCTATCTTTTTTCTATCTTTCTATTTTTCTCTTCCTCTCTCTTTCTCTCATCACCGCCTGTATGCAAGATATATTTGTAATGATCACAAGAAACAGAATCAAAAGACAAAGTTGTGTGTGCTCACAGGTCGTTCTCCGTTGCAATGTCCTTGGGTTTTGTCAATTTCAGGGAAGGAGGCGGGACCTTCGGTGGATTATCAGGGATGCTGCGTCAGATTCTCTCGCCCTCGCCCGAGATCGGGGAGGCCGGTATGTCCGTCAGTTGTAATCTCCTACAGACCAACTCGATATTTTCGAATCAATCGTCGATGCTTTCGTCGACATTGTTCCCCCCGCATTTTCAATCTGTGTGTCCGGACCAGTCTCTGCTTGATCAGGTGCAAATCTTTACTGAGTCTTGTCCGTGTCCTACGTGCGGCCTGGAATTCCGAAGTGCCTTTAAGCTAAACTACCACTTGCGAACAAGTCACGCCGCGCGTCCGGAATTCGAACATTGTATCGAGAATCAGCCGCGGTACTCGTGCGCAATCTGCTCGCGGACCTTCGTTGCTTTAAATCACCTGAGGATGCACGAAGTTACGCATTCTACGCCCATGCCCACATGCGCGTCAACCTCCGCCAATTTCGCTACACCGCCCGGTGGCAACGTGGAAAAAGCATTCGCCTGCGATCTCTGCCAGGCCAGATTTCGGTATCGCACACCACTGGAACGTCATCGGAGGATGCACCAAGAGGTCAGCCAAGAGAAACCCTATTCTTGTCCGAGATGCTTGATGCGCTTCGAAACGCGCAATTTGTATAATCACCACGCGAAAACTCATAGACCGTTGCCGGCGAGTAATGAAAATCGAATAGTCGCGGGTACCAATGCGGTGTCGTCGCCTGTCGATTCGGTGGTAACTGGCAATCTCGGGGTTGTCGGTGGCGGTGCCGGCGGCGGTGGGAGTGGTGGACCCGTAATGCCCATCAAGTCTGTACCTTCTTATCCTTGCGACTCGTGTTCCAAGCAGTTCACGACCGCCGAATCGTTGACCACGCATAAGGCGGTGCACAAGTCGCGACCGCTAGTCTGCGACGTATGCGGCAAGGGCTTCACGCATCGCAAGTATTACGTGGTACACCAGCGCATTCACACCGGTGAGAGGCCGTATCTCTGTGCCATGTGCGGCAAATCATTCACGCAAGCGTCGACGCTCACCGTGCATCGCCGTTATCATACGGGAGAGCGTCCGTATACTTGTACGCTATGCGGAAAGGGATTTGTCACGCGAACGATTATGCTTAATCATATGAAGAAACATTGAACTGACGATCGCCATCAAATTCAAAATGTAATTGATATTCGAAAGTCTTATTTGATCTCAGAATCCATATTTTATCAACACTCTAGAAAAAAAATTGTGATAAATTTAAATCAACTGAACGAATTAAAAGAAAGCAGTTTAATATAATTTAAATGAAAAAGGAAAATCTGCAAAAGTCAAACTAAAAATGATCGATACTTTTTTAATTACCAATTGAACCAAATTTTGATAACTAGTGTGTATAATTTTTTAAAGACAAATATTTTATTGGAAATAAAATTCTATAAAAGTAAAATATTTTTGATTGGACGTAATCTTATATGGAAATTGTATATCGTGTTGATATCTAACAAGTGCCTAAAATTACTCAAGTTACTCGCAGTATAGTAAGTCGATATAATATAGTAAACAAATTAAAACTCCTGAATAGTCATTACAGCAATATTGAATCGTGACGTTAGAAGCGAGAAATGACATTAATTTATGTTGCATACCATTTGTAACTAAAGACAATTTGGATAAATCTAAATGATGAGATTGTTTTAAAACGTTTGTAAAAATCGATGAAAACTATGCTTATTTCCTCTGACAGTCAGTAAATAATCGTAAAAAGTGATAAAAGGCACACGAAGTGCTTTTATTCAATGCGTAGCTTATTTTCACTTACACGTGTCTTATTACTTTTTATTTACTGATTCAGGGGAGATAAGCATAGTTTTCATAGATTTTTACAAATGTTTTAAAGCAATCTCATCATTTAGATATCTCCAAATTGTCTTTAGTTACAAATGGCGTGCAACAAATTAACGTGTCATTCCTCGCTTCTGACGTCACAATTCAAAATGGCTGTGGTGACTACTCGGGCTGTGTTCCAAAATTTACTGCCAGTACTGATAATCTATAGTTTACGTCACATGCTCTATAGATTTTCAGTATCGGCAATAAATTTTGGAACACAACCTCAGGAGCTTTAAAATGTAATTGTATAATTAAATTAATTTTTTTAATGAACTGTCTACATGATAATATATAATTCCGTATAGTTTCGGATAAAATATATTTAATAATCAAATCACGAAATCACGAATAAAAATACGCGAATAATTGTATGCTATAATCATAAATGTTGTCATCACTGTGATATTGTTTGTATATTATACAAGATATTTAAAATAATGAATATTCTTAAACGCGACGCGAAACTTTCTATCTTTTTAAATGAAAATTGATATGGCATAATTTAGTTTCTAATAAGAAAAGTTAGTACCTGCGCAATAATATAAAGTGCCTAAAAGTTCAATTTTCTAAATTATTTAATTTTTTTAATCGTGAAGTAAATTAAAGTTTTAAAAACAATTTAATAATTAATTATTTTTATGCTTCCTGCATTAACATTACATTTTTAATTATATTAACTAAATTGTTGGCCGATTGCTCTATAATACGATAAATAATTTCAACTGAATTCAGGTGTCTTTAATTAATATGGGATGAAAGACAGGGTAGAACGTGTAACGTAAATTACGTAAATGTGACATGTAAGTATGAAGACGCTTAAATATCTAGATATAGTCCTAGAAATTACATGCAATTCAAAGGTAGATCTGCAGATAGAATAAATAATAGTTTTAATGATTTTTCGCCGTGATTTTCGACTTTAGTGTGCTATATAAATGTATTTTTTTTCCATTAATAGAACAGATTAGACTGCATTTTTGCAAACGTATATTATACGTGCATCTCTGCATATATTGCCGATTAGTGAAAATTGACAATATCTTTTGTAAAGATCACGTCATATTTGTGCTAGTATTAGTCTAACGATGATATATTTGCAGAATTTTTCAAATGATTTGGTTTTATTTTGTTTTAAATATACAAAATATATTTTTGCAAGATACATACCATAATATTCATTTATTTATATTTGCTCAACTATATACATGTAATTCATATCAAGAATGTTGTTTATATATATAAAAAGATAAAATCGAGATAAAATGCATTTTTGAAATTATAATTAAACTTATGTTTAAATTATAATAAACTTCACAAGATTTGCGATAACAAAAAAATTCTATACTACAGACTCTTGTTCTTTCAGCCATTTTAAGGCTCCTGAGTAGTCACCACAGCTATATTGAATCGTGACGTCAGAAGCGAGGAATGACACGTTAATTATTGTGTCGCATGCCATTTGTAACTAAAGACAATTTGGATAAATCTAAATGATGAGATTGCTTTAAAACATTAGTAAAAATCAATGAAAACTGTGATGCTTATCCCCCCAGACAGTCGGTAAATAATCGTAAAAAGTGATAAAGGGCACATGAAGTGCTTTTATTCAATGCGCATGCGTAGCTTATTTTCACTTACATGTCTTATCACTTTTCACAATTATTTACTGACTCAGGGGGAATAAACATAGTTTTCATCGAGTTTTACAAATGCTTTAAAGCAATCTCATCATTTTGAATATTTTGCTAGAATTTTCTTTATGTATTTTATCCAAATTGTCTTTAGTTACAAATGGCATGCAACATAAATTAACGTGTCATTTCTCTCTTCTGATGTCACGATTCAATATGGCTGTGGTGACTACTCAGGAGCATTGTAACTTACAAGGGAAGTTTCACAACTGTCCGGAACCGATTTGATTCTCCATGAAATATGTTGTTAAACACGAAAATCCAAGAGAGAGACACGTATTTTTTTATACGTACGCTAACTCATGTTTAAAGAGTGAAACACCCCTTTGAAAAAAAATGGTATTTCTATTTCGAGCCGAATACCGTTGGAAGTATAAAAGATGGAAAAAAATTTTTAAACAAAAGTTGTACGGTTTCAAGAATACTTCAATATTGTGAAGAAAAAAAATTTTTTAAACAAAAGTACGGTTTCAAGAATACTTCAATGTTGTGAAGAAAAAAAATTTTTTTCTTCACAACATTGAAGTACTGTTGAAACCGTACTTTTGTTTAAAAAAATTTTTTCCATCTTTTATACTTCTGATGGTTTTCGGCTTGAAATAGAAATATTTTTCTTCAAAGGGATGTTTCACCCCTTAAAGCGTATGTTTAAAAAAATACGTGTTTTTTTTAGATTTTTGTGTTTAACAACATATTTTATGGAGAATCAAATCTGTTCCGGACAGTTGTGAAACTTCCGGAAACTTGTTAGAAACGAAAAAATACATAAAGAAAATTCTAGCAAAATATTCAAAATATAAGTATTTTTCAATAAAATAACATTAGCAATTAGTAGAATAGGTTTGTAAAATACTGAAAACGCCTTTTATATTCCGGTAATCGACAACTATCTATGTATTTGGAATTGAATTGTGTTTAACCGAGAAACGAAATAAATTGTACAACAGCTGTTGAAATAATAAATGTATGTTTTATTTTATTCCAAAATAAAAGAAGAATTTTCTCGATATATTTTGCAAGTATGTTTAACTGGAAATGTTTTATTAAAAAATTATGCTTCACACACAATGTAATTTTTGCAAGAATTTTCTTTATATATTCTCTGGTTTTTGACGTTACAATTTAGCTGTAATGTAAACAGAATAAATGGCTTTTTTATATAAATATTTTAATATAGATGAACTACATTTAGGAAAGATACATTTGTGGTATTAAAACAAAATTTATACTGAAGCATATGTTAATTCGAAAAACATTAACTTCAATAAATTAAGGAACTATGAACTATTAACTGTAAGTAATTATTTTATTTTTTTACACTTGTGAATTTTTTTAAGTGCAAATGAATACAGCCGATAAAAAGTACAAAACGATGAAAATTGAAAAGTATCTGCATCATCGTTTCTCTAGTGATCGATTGCTTAAACTTAATATTTTTCAACTGTTTGACATTGTTGTATCATTCGCTATCATTGTTCAAGCGAACAATCTTTCAATATCGATCTATCTGTAATTTAGATTTTAGAAATATGGATAAAAATATTAATATCCTAGTAACTATAATGTGGACATAATTTTCTGTAATGTGCAAGTATTACATGAACAGTTTAAAGCTGGTATTTCGTAATATGAACAATATCTTAATTTTCTATAATACATTTATCAAAAGGTTCGTATAATTTTGCATATTATAAGATTTTTTCTACTGACATTAATTACAATTGATTTTTTGCTCCTTATATAGCTAAGAAAAGAAAACAAAATTATTTAACATTTATAGAATAGTATATATAATTATAATAAAAATGTGCAGAGAAAAATGATGAAAGTAAATTTATACGAGTATGTTATACAGGGTATTTTTATTATAGGATATTTTTTCGATCTCGAGATAGTTCAGATTATTGAGCCGAACCTCAAAAGGGAGTTTCGAGCCATATCTCTAGTTAAATCTTGAACTAAATCTAGAGAGCTTCGTGAGCATTGCGAGCATTTCAGCGATCTATGTTGGGATTTTAATTGTATGTTTTATGCAATTAAATATGCACACGAAACATATACGAGGTTTGACTCAAAGCTCATCTTTAAATTCGGTTGCAAGTTCGGCTTGAGGTTTCGCTTGAAGCCCGGCTTAAAGTTCGGTTCGAAACTTCGCTTGAGGTTCGGCTCGATAATATGGACGCATTTCTTAGGTGCTAAGAAATGATCAATTAAAAAATATAAATTATTTACATCGGGTATATAAATAATTGAAAATCAAAATTTTAATCAATTAAACCTTAGTCTAATGGGTGTACGATATCAAATAATATTAATTATTTTATATAATATTAATTTTCAATTTAAAAATTATTTATCTGCAAGTATATTTAATATTATATTAAAGATTATGGACTCCGATAAATTAAATTTTTTATCAGACTATGAGAGAAAATTCGGTACTCAAAATTTCCCAGAAAATCTAGAATTGAATTTATGGCTCGTACGATAGTAATACAACATTCTGTATATACTATAAGCAAGAAATAGTGAGATTATGCACTTAGAAGAAAAGAAAATATGGTATGATTGTTAATATAATTAGTATTGTTAAGAGGACCGCATTTTATTAACGAACACAATATAAACACAACATTAGTATTAAGGAAGCATAGAATATAAATGGTATTTTGTAGTTGCGAATTGTATGCTACAAGGTCATGTAAGCGAGGTTGCAAGTACAACGAATAGTACAGAAGACAACAGTGTTCGCTCGCGTATAATCATTGTTTAAGCGTATAATAAGACATTGATGAGAGAAAATAAAAGGCAGATGGCTACGTAATAAAGAGAATACTAGAAATCACAAGTGAGGCGCTTTATTGACTACCCAACTTCCATACAATCGAGCACGAGTATTCAGCTGATCATCCCTGTACATATCTCGCTTACCACGTAAGGCCTGGTTAAGGCAACGATAAAGAATGAAAGAGGCAGCGAGGAACGAGCACTGATTGACTTCTGTTTATGTCTCTCTTCTTTCCAGATATTTTGTGTCAAAACTCACGGTGCTGCCTCAGGATCGGCAGCAGTGCGAATCCAGCGTAATCAGGCAGGTCTTCATCAAGCCGGTCAAGCTGAAGCAGTTATTAGCAGACCCCGCACAATCGAAGAGGAAGACGGTCGCTCACAATAGTGCTCTGCAATGCGAATTCTGTGGCAGCACTTTCATCTGTGAACAGACTTTTAATTTGCATTTAAAGATGCACGAGTCCCATTCGGAAGAACAAGTGCAGCCGCAGCAGGACGAGCAATTGGTCTGCGAGAATTGTGGCTGTAGCTTCATGACGATGCCGGAGCTGCGTGAGCATCAGAAGGAACACGTTGCCGAGGACTGTTTTAGCTGTGACGACTGTGACTACGTGACTTCCCGTAAAGAGAACTTAATTACTCATCAGAAGTGTCACAATGTGTCTAATTACAAGTATCAGTGTGAGGAATGCGGCGAACAATTCCGGAGCAAGAGCAACTGCCAGGTACATCTGTTGTCGCATGCGAGTGAAAAGTCGTTTCGATGTGATGTGTGTAACGCCACATTTCGCTACCGCCAAGGTCTACGATTACATTTGAAGCTACATCAACCGGATTATGTACAGCCACAAAGAAAACACCACTGCGAGCTGTGCAACAAGCGTTTCTCTCGGAGACAAGTGTTGCTGATGCATATGAAGACCCATGACAACGTGGGACCGCAAAACGAGTACGTGTGTACGATATGCAGCAAGTCTGTATCCAGCAAGACTTATCTCGCAGTGCATCAGCGCAAGCATACCGGCGAGAAGCCTCATGTTTGTGACGTTTGTGGCAAAGGCTTTATCTCGCAGAACTACCTGAGCGTACATCGTCGCACACATACGGGCGAGAAACCGCATCAATGCACTCATTGCAAGAAAAGGTTTACTCAACGGACTACGTTGGTAGTACATCTACGAGGTCACACAGGTGATCGACCTTATCCCTGCACGTACTGTCACAAATCGTTTGCTTCAAAAACGATGCTGAATTCCCACTTGAAAACACACGCGAAACAAAACGCTCAACAGCAACAGGAACAGCAGCAACAGCAGCAAGAAAGTTCGCAACAGGAAGAGGAATCATTACCGTATGAAACGGTCACTATAGTGTTATAGTTAGGACAGTTTAATCAAGCTTGTTTATTTCTTATGTTTCATCAACATAGGTGATATTAGCAGAAAATGTAAAGAATAGATATAAATAACTGCCAGATACTTCGCAATCTACACAAATTGATAAGCGTTTTCATTTTATAAAATAACTGGTGGAAGTATATTGTAAGACACAAATTTGCTTCAGTAGTGATTTACGCTATGTTAATTTGAAAATATACTTGTAATAAGCATTGACCGATTAAAATGTGAACAAGTATTTATCGAATCAGGGTCTCTCCTAAACGGAATCAGTATATATCAGTAGTGAAAGTTGTAAAAAATATAGTAGTTGTACTTAGTATTCTATTTTTTAAATGATATTTTTGGAAGATATCATTTAAAAAATATAATATTATTAGAGTATTTACGACCTGGAAAATCCTCGAAAACCTGCAATTTTCAAGGAATTTCTGATCTATTCTTGAAAATTAGAGATTTTCATGGAATTTTACTAGGAATCAAGAAAATTTTTGGAATTTTATTTTTAAATTCTATCTCTCTCTCTCTCTCTTTTTTTTTTTAATATTTTGTTGATCTTTTTTTTCTTGATAATGTAAAATGTTTAGAATCAGTTAGCAATGAGTGTGGCATGCATATCCACGTATATTCACGTATATTCTTTTTTCGCAAATTTTTATTTAAAAAATCAAGGTAACAGTAGAAAAAAATACTTATTGTCAGCAGAATAAAGTAGTTTACTGATATTGCATTGTAATGCCTTCCCTGTACTTTTCTATAAATATCTAAAAAATGATGGGTTAAAATTACCTATTGTAAAATCCCTGTCTTCTATTAATTTTCAATATATGCCTTATTTATGTTATATGTACTTTAATTTCACTCCTTTATTTTAAAGTTGCGTTAGAAAATTCTTTAATCTTAAAATTTTCAACAAAAATACTTGAAAATCCAGAAATTTTCAAAGAATTTTTATACAAAATTTCTATAAATACCTTGAGATGGTTTTGTAATATTGGACTGCTGAAAATAATGAATAGCAGCAAGTTTAAGTATAAATAAACATAATATATGATTCTCAATTTGAATACTAGAATATATGTGCAAGTTTCAAAGATAAAAATGTCTTTAAAAAAATAGCAATCCAAAATACAAAAAATCTTGTAAATATGACACGAATGTGTATGATTGCTGTTAATTTCACTTTTCGTAGCCATGATTAGTGAGATATGAGATAGAAGAGCAAAGTATGAATATCTACATTAAAATAAATGAAACACTTTATTGATTCTTAGTAAAGTTCTATATTACTGTGTTTTAATCATTAATGAAATTTTTACTGATTCAGTTTAAGTGAGGTAGGTACCCTTACTTATTCCTCTAAAAAGTCTGATATTATTGATGCTTATACATAATGTCTAATTTAAAAGACTTACAAGATAATATCTATTATTTATTATAATCAATGAATAATGTGGGTATAATTATCGATCAAAGAATTATGTAAACAAAACGTTTTGCAAACTAACTACACAATGCAATATGTTCATTAAACAAATAAATTAGTTTATGAAATTCGATCAAATTGTGAAAAGATTTGCTAATGAAATTTTATCGTAAATAAATTAATAAAGACAAATTCGAAGCAAAAAAAAAATAGTTCTTGTATGTTTGTTTATAGCGATTTGTGATTTGTTCATTATATTCAAAACATCAAAAAAAACGAGTGATTTCATAAGCTGTTATAAGCCGTCCATAACTTTTTAGTTCTATTACTGTAACAGTATTTTTCGAATTTATGCTTATATATATATATATATTTGTTTTACTTGTAATACTAATATGATACATGAACAGAGATAGTTATTTATTTGGTATTTGCTTCGTGCTCGATGTTCTTTATCTTCATTTGCATTGTTCTTTATCTTCATAGAAATTCATTAATGATATATTCTAGTGTAAATAATTGTACGCTCTTTGAATATAATACTTGCCTAATTGTTACAAATCAAATATCCTGTGCCTTTGTTGTTACATTGTTTAGAGAAAGAAAGTTACACGATTATGTAAAAATTATGGGAATAAATCTATTACAGGCGATGATACGATAGTGTTTAATAAAAAATTGCTGTAGAACATTTTTATAAATATGTATTTTACTATCTTTCAGTGAAATTATATCCATTTATGAATGTAATTAGTTTGACCTTATTTATTTTTTTGCGAGAAAACAAACGAAACTAGAATTCTTAATTAAAGTACTTTTTAATAAAGTAAAGTTAGTATTTTGTAATAATAAAATATATTTGATTATAAGTATTTTTACTTAGGCTGGGTTATTCCAGCTTTCGGTAAACTTCAGTTCACTGTTTTACTCTATTCACTTTTACTCTTTTGTTTATCCAGTAGGTAAATTACCACATAGTTTATTCGAAGATGGAACCGGCTTTCGCATAAATATCAAAGACATTTAATTTTTTAATCATGTTACTTTTCTATAAGAAAAATTGAAATAATAGTTAAGCAATATAGAAGTATTATTATTATATGATTCTTCGCATCTTATGATTGTTATTAGTATTTAAGTTCTGATATGTTATATTTTTGTGAACATTAATTTCTTATAAACAATAAGAATCTCATTTTAGATCTTACATGTGAGAACACAACTAATACGAACTAGAAATTAAATGCCTATACCGGTCAAAGCTGGATTTTTAATGCTTAAATAATTCAATGTGATTAATTTTTTATATCAAGTATTATTTAACTTTAGATATTGACAATAAAAGAAATCCAAGTTTTCACAAGGAATTGGCAGAAAATATTTTCTTTATTTCCAAATGTTAATTTGTTTTATACATTTACAAAGTTTGATATTTATTTTTGCGTGATGTCTACTTTATGTAGAATAACTTGTTTTATTTTTACGTAATTTATATTTTATTCTAGTATTATTTTTGTGTAAGCGATTATTTCAATAAAATATTATTTGTAGTTCTTTAAAAATGTTCTTGAAAAGTTTTTGAAAACATCTGAATATATAAAAATGTTAAAAAATTAGATTATAATTATAAGTAAAATATTAAATTCTTTTAACAGTCGTTCGATTTTGCAAGTATTACATCTGAGAAAGAACTTGTTATATTACTTTATTCTCTTTTATATAAATGATTTGATATATCTAAAGATTAACATATAAATTTAAAAAATTATTTTTTTCTAGACTCACGTATGTTTTTTTTAGTACTTTGATTTGCAATAATTTGTATGATATATGAAATATTTAACTCGATGTGTCACTGAGATCGCAGCTTTCCAATTGTACAGTAAGTAACGAGATTTTAATATTTTATATTGGCAATATTTTATGTAGATATATTTATTAAATTTTTTACTGCACTTGAAGACTTTAATGAACATAAAAGATGTGCCTTTTTGCTTAAATAAACTTCATTGATTTATTCACTTTACAATTTGCTTTATAATATAATTTTTCTTTTATCTGTACGATGTTATATCTCTTATATAATGATGTCTATCGTCTAATTGTCTTACATATGTAACGTGAATTGATTAAATATTTTATTTTAGAGTTTAAAAAACATTAATTTTTTAAATATAAATATAATCTGTTTCTTTATTTCTTTTCAGAACGAAAAAATGGATTTCCAGAATACCTCAAAAACCTGTAGTAGAAAGAAAAGATCAAAGCGCAGCCTTCGTTATTCTTCAAGAGATCGATGACAAAACTTTTGCACAAACAATTCTTGTTCAGGAGGTAACCGCGTACCACTGTGATTCGTGCAACGAAGATTTTGATACAGAAGCCAGTTTGATAGTACATAGAACGGAGCAATCAATACTTAGAACTCGAGAAGCATTGCGCCAAGCAGAAAAAAAGAAACACGAATGTGGCATATGCAGACAGACTTTCTTGAAAAAGTTGCAATTGATTAACCATCGCCGGATACAATGTAGGCAAAGGAAAGGAACAATTATAGAAACATCCAAGAAGACTGAGACAATTAAGAAGATAAAGAAAATTGAAAAAACAGAAAAAATCAAGAAGGTTCGAGAGAAAGATAAGGAATTATTAGCAGGTCCCGTTAAGTGTGATCAGTGTCATAAGATATTTAAGAAGCAGAAGTATTTGAATGTGCACAAAACGTTACATGGCGAACCGCACATTTGTCAGGTGTGTGGCGCGAAGCTGACTTCAGAATATTATCTAAAGATTCACATCAGGCGGCACAACAAGCAGTTCACGGAATTTTGCGAGATTTGTAATAAGGGCTTCTACTTAAAGGCTGCTCTGAAGTATCACATGGCCATGCATGACGAGGAGCCCTGTATTTGCGAGATTTGTCAGAAATCCTTTGGAAATCGATTCTATTTGCGAAATCACATGAAGATTCATGCCGAGACGAGGAAAAGATTTAAGTGCGATATATGCAGTTTTGAAACATTCTATAACCATTATTACAAAGAACACATGTGGACTCACACCGGTGAGAACAATGTAACATGTGAAGTATGTGGCAAGCTAATCAGACGACAGTACATGAAGACTCACATTAGAATACACACTGGTGAGAAACCGGAGATTTGTGAATTTTGTGGCAAAGCGTTTAGCGCTAGGAAGTATTTGATTAAACATCGGCGAACTCATACCGGTGAAAAGCCTTACAAGTGTAAAATCTGCGAGAAATGTTTTACCCAACGGGGTACCCTTACTGCGCATCTTCGGAGACACGAGAATCCTAAATGAAAGCGTCTTCTTTTCTGTTCTTTTTTTGTTTTTTCTCCAAAATCTTATACAATTCTTTTTGAACTGACTTTATATTTGCATTACACAACATTGATGTTAATTAGTGTAATTTGTGTTAATTCACTGATGGAATCATTATTTCATATTAATATTTATTTAATATGTTTCATATGATCTGCATAGTTAATTGAATGATAGTGATATTAATTATAATCTAAGTTATGTTATGAAAATTATATGAAAATATGAAGTCAGTTATTCTTGATTTAATTCAGTGATACATGAAAACATGACTTAATAACCACACGAAGATTATTAAATTTTATTAATGACATGTCTTTTATTGTTTATTAATTTACACTATACTATTATTTAATATATTGTTACAATGTTAATAAATATTTGTTTTTATATTCATAATTAAAATATTGACTAGATAATCAAATAAATCTATTTTTTAAATCGAATACTTTGTATTGACTTGTATACATTATGTATATAATACAATAAATCTTAATGTGTTTCTGTAATTTGTTATATTATTTATAATTTATACTCCGCTTTCAATCATTTCATAATTAATTCAAATGTGTTTTGAAATAAATTAAAAAAATAAAAAGTATGTGTAAAGTATCTTTTATCAAATTTCAAATAACAATAAAAGATCAAATTTTAAATAACAGTAAAATTAATAATCGAATAAAGGTAAAATAGTCAATCGAAATATAAAATATATGAAAACTTCTGGTAGAAAAAATGCAAAATTTGATTAAAAACAAGAATTGTACATTATTTTGATTAAACAATCATGTTTTTAGAAAAGAGATATTGATTGTGTAAATTGTATCTTCAGGGTGTACATTGTATCTCTAAATTAGACAATTTATAAAAATGTTATTTATAAAAGTTGATATGAACTGTACAAAATAAAATGTTTTTTTATAATATTTAACTTTAAAAATATAATATATATGATTATAAATCAAAAAAGCTTTATAAAACGATTTTTAAGTTTATATTATTATCTAATTTCGGAATCAAGTCGAAAGTGATGGTCAAATTTATTGGTAAATTGATTAAGTATAATATGAAAGTGCTTCCTGTGAAAAACTTATCAAGAATGTGTGAAAATGTTTAGATCAAGTAAATCAATTATCAATTGATACTATATTTATTATAAAAAAAAACACAGTTCTTCATTACTTCCTCGCGCTGTTGACAGATTTATTTATTACAGGTGCGACGAGATTGACATAGAAGACATAAAGCTGGACCCAATTGATGAATTGCAAGGTATAGAGTTAGTACGATATCAAGAAGTACGTATAGCGGAAGAGTATCATCACATTGGTCATCAAGAAATAGTTATGGAAACCATCGAATATAAGCCTGAAGATTCGAACGACAAACCAGAACCTGCGTCGGAGATATGTATTCTAAAACAGGTTTCCGAACATGATTCGAATCGCAAACGTGCGACAGTTTACGAGTGTGAAATTTGTGGGAAGCAAATGCTCAAGAAGCTACAATTTTTGAAGCACAGACAAGATCACGAGAGGAATCCAAAGACTGAAGATCGTTGTGAGGAGTGCGAAAAAGTCTTTGATAATCACGAGAAGCTGCAAAAACATAGGATCAAAGCACACCAAAAGGAGAAACCTTTTCAATGCGTTATATGCGGCAAGTGTTTCAAAACCGAGGAGTTCTTGAAGACTCATCTGAAGCAGCATAATAAACGTTTCACCTGTGACATATGCGGTGTATCAAAAGTTTCCGGATATGATTTGCGTCTGCACAAAAAGAAGCACAATCAGGAATATGTTATTCATTGTGAGACTTGCAACAAAGGCTTCTACACGAATCAAACACTGGAGCGGCACTTGCTCACTCACACCGGCGAAAAGCCATTTGTGTGTAAAATATGTAACACCCCGTATGCGAGTGCAGCATATCTCAACATGCATATGAGATCCCACGGCGAGAGGGAGAAGCACAAGTGCAATATCTGTGACTTCGAAAGCTACTGGAAGGCCGCATTAAAAGTGCATCTTAAGATACATACTGGCGAAAATCAAATCACATGTGAAGTGTGCGGGAAATCTGTCAGCAGTAAAACGTACCTGCAAATTCACATGCGTATACATTCAGGTGAGAAGCCACACGTTTGCGAGGTATGTGGCAAGGCGTTTAGCGTACGGAAATATCTAATCGTGCACTTACGAACGCATACTGGCGAGAAACCTTACGAATGTAAGGTGTGTCAGAAGAGATTTACGCAACAGGGCTCATTAAACTCGCATATGAAGTCTCATAATGAGAGCAAGTGAACAAAACATTTTTCGAAGCTCATACATTCACTGCCATGTGATGTTGCGTTTAGTATTAAATGTGGCTTTCTGATTTTTATTTTGACTTGTACTCTCTTACTATATACTTACTATACACAATCAATGTATTGAAAAATTAATATAAAATGAGAATAATAGATTATGCCATTAAGACTACGAATACAGTGGAAATTCTAACGAACTTGTTTTGTTCTGATGAATTCATTCAAAATGAATTTATCCCAAAAGATAGAAATAGGTGGTTATAGTAAACGCGTATTTTGATGAAATATAATTCTATAATCTCAAAGTTCAAAATTTTAAGACCTTAAGTGTCGCAACTACATAAGATGCATGATATCGATGATTTGTACTTTTTGGAAAGTCCATTATTAAAAATTTTACTTATTAGTGGAACAAATGAATGCATAAATGAAATGTTTGCTATAAGAGAAAGAAATGACAATACCATTTATGACTGATCTTGCATTTCTTATTAGATATATCTCAATTAAAATAAATTTTTCCCCTATTCTACGTGGGTGGTTAAAGTCAAACCGGGACTTTTATTCTCATCAACATAAAAATAAAAGTCCCGATTTGACTTGAACCATCCACGTATATAGATTACTATTTTGAAAACTAATTCGATAAATTGATTAGTTCTTCAATATCCATTTCAAAAAATCATACAAATAAACAAATTCGTTTGAACTGACATCTGATGAATTGTACGCATGCAGTGTAAATATTCTCGTAAAAAACACTCTGTTTGTTCTGATATATTCATCAGAATATGCATCCATTGTAATCATAGCCTAAAAAGATATAAGTAAGAAATCTATTATATATGTATCAGGTTTAATGATCAGATTATATAAATAAGTTATATATCTTCCGATAATCACTGAATCTTGTAATTTCTAAATGTGAATAATTACATATTCGTTTGTGAGGGGAAAAATAATATAGAGTAAATAAAACCGAACAAAATATGTGTAAAAAATTTATTAATAATTGTTAGAGATATGAGACTGATAATAATCATGAAAAAAGAAACACCTAATGCAGTTAAAAAACTCAAGATTTATTTTATAGATTACTAATATATTTATATTTTGCTAAATGCATTCTGAACTAATAGACTTTATTAAATAGACATGCACATTGTACCATTGCATTTTTTAAATTTAATTTGTTATTTTACTTGAAGATATAAATTTTAATGTGAAAATATAATGCTCTCTCTTCCTACGGAAGAACGTATCAATTGTCCGTTCCGTTATCTGATAACTACGAACAATATTTCAATCTAGTGTAGAAATTTATCAGAAAATTTATTATTAATAATTCTCTTTCTTTTTAAGTCTTTTTAAATTTTTTAAAATTTATTTAAACTTGGATTTTATTTAGGTAAACATATATTTTACATATATTTTAATAGTGTAATAAATATGTATTAAACTACATATCAATTATTATTAAATGTATTATTGTAAATATATTACATACATCATTTCCTGCTATATACATATATTTTGCTGTAATCTTTATTGTCATCAACATTAAAAATAAAAAATGTATTAAAAATTTATTCGTTGTACTACATTGTCATCAATAATTGCGAATTGTTGTATGTCTCTATCGTACAGTTATATTAAATATATTAATAGAATGAAGGCTTCCTGTGTCACAATAATTGAATATGAAAAGCAAACGATGAAACAACCGCCAATATGAAAATATCATCGATTACAAATATTTTTACTAGATATTTTTAAAAGGTACGCATCATTTTGTAGCACGAGATAAGTTTAACATTTAAAAAATATTATATTTATTATTTTACAGTAAATGGTAATTACATTTTATTTGCAGATGATAAAGCATATATTATGGAAAAAAATGTTTGATATTTTGTGAAGAATAGTTAAATTTACCTATGTATATGCGTGTTTATAATAAAAAGAACGCGGCACGTGTGTGTGTGTGAGTGTGTGTGTGTGCGTGTGCGTGCGTGCGTGCGTGCGTGCGTGCGTGCGTGCGTGCGTGCGTGTGTGCGTGCGTGCGTGTGTAAGGGAAAAAAATTTTTTTTTAAATATATTTAATATCTAAAAATTACATTAATATACGAACTTTTAATGAAGAAAGATATAATATAAATAAGTACAAATAAAATTACAAATAAAAATCCTTCCTGAATTCTTTTTGTAAATTATCAATTTAAATCAATATTAATATTATATGTATAGTTATTATTTCATTTTCTTTTCAGAAATGAAAAACCAGCACAGACGTGTGTAAAAAATGAACTATCTATTGATGAATGTACGGATTCTACGTTGGTTTCAGTTTTCGTTAAAGAAGAGATATATATAAAGCAAGAAGATTGCAGTGTTAAATATGAAGATGTAAGTTTGAGACATGAGCCTTCCAAGGATTTACTGACGCAAAAAGAACCTGAAAAAGCTACAAACGGAGGAATTACTCATCAGAATTATTCAGGTATGAAAAAACAATTCACCAGACACACGTTTTATGAGTGCAACATATATACAAAGCTTTTTAAATCGAAGAACTTGTTTGAAGGTCATTTAGTGGCACATAGTGACGCTCGACCCTATCAATGCGACGTCTGTGGCAAGTGTTTCAAAAGAATCAATACTTTAGCGGTACACAAGCGAATTCACACTCACGAGAAAAACTTCGTGTGCGATGTGTGCGGTCACGTGTTTGTACAAGCCTCTCGGTTAACTACTCACTACAAGCGTCACTTCGAAAAGTATACGACACACTGTGAGATTTGCAACAAGGGCTTCTTCACGAACGCCGAGCTTCACAGACACATGAATGCGAAGCATGGTGTCAAGGAACACGTATGTACTGGTTGCAACAAGTTTTTCGCCCATAATCACACCTTGACGCGCCACTTGGAAGTTCATGATCCCAACTTCAAACCAGTGAAGCACCAATGTGAGTTCTGCGGCAAGATATTCGCCTACAAGAGCTCGTTGGTATTCCATGTCAAGTCGCACACCGGCAAGAACAAATATGACTGTCATTTATGTGGTAAATCCGTCTCATCTAAAGGATCCCTTCAGGACCATTTGCGTCGTCATGGCGGGGAGAAGTCTGTGGTCTGTGATGTTTGCGGTAAGGCTTTTCACAGAAGAACGACATTGGTCGAACATAAAAAAACTCATACCGGTGAGAAACCGTACTCGTGCGACACTTGCGGAAAGTCTTACACGCAACATTCGACTCTCGTTATACATAAACGATATCACACCGGTGAGAGACCATATCAGTGTAGTTATTGCAGCAAATCATTTGTGTCTAGGGGATTGCTTAATGGTCATAATAAAGTACACATGGTTAAGGAAATGGTGATGCAATTGACATCTAATTATCTACGGGCTCTCCGAACCTAAGGAGGTCCTTGGCCTCAGAGAAATCGCCTCCAACTCTCACGGTCCCTGGATTTAGTCCTCCAGTTCTTTATCCTCAGTTTTTTCACATCGTCCAATATTGAATTCTACCATCAGTTTCTCGATCTTGCTCGTCGGTCTTGTACCATGAATATCACCATGCAATATTTTCCTACAAGGGTCATTCTTCTTCCATTCTGTTTACGTTTTCATGTCAACTTTTTTATTCTAAGAGGTTCCTGACGTTCCATGTCGCAAATTTCATCTTATTATTCTTAGTTCATAGCCGTTTCTGTTTTCAATTGATTCATCCCATCCGAGGCTCCTTCTTTTATCTGTTAATAGTTAGTTTTTACGAGATAGAGTATTGGTCTATATATCGTCAATCCCCAACCTGGAGGACCAGGGACCCTTCTGTCGAGGTTACTATACCTTAGCCGAGGAGGTCCGGTTTTATGACGTTGGACATTCGCCTTCACCCATTCCACTAAGGATAGGAAATTTGCTAGTGTCATCGAGCTGTATCGATTTGAGCATTCCTTGGTATTTAGTAGCAGTATCCATTTGGCTCTAGGTACCGTCACCAAGACCCATTTACTAGCCATTCCTTCCTCCTTTATCCGGGCTTGGGAGCGGCACGCGTAATATGTATCACACGCGGCGGAGTTAATGCAATCGACATAGTCATACAATCTGTTCCTATTATACTGTAACAGTTGCATCTCGTGTTTAAAACATTATTGTGTATAGTGATATTATCAAACTTACGTGGATTCAAGCGATGAAATAATGAGGAACGATATTAAT
Organism: Mycetomoellerius zeteki; assembly: GCF_001594055.1. Taxonomy (NCBI): domain Eukaryota; kingdom Metazoa; phylum Arthropoda; class Insecta; order Hymenoptera; family Formicidae; genus Mycetomoellerius; species Mycetomoellerius zeteki. The sequence goes on from NW_017256040.1 coordinate 223,780, forward strand.
AAATGTCGTATTCTACCATTTATTTTGATGCTCGTCCACAGTGCTATATGATCAAATTTTGATGTTAATACTTTTTGCGAGAATCGTAATATGTTTATCATATGATATCTGATATATCTTGATATACTTATTGATCTATTTTTATTTTTTTTTATTGATTTACTGTAGTGCTATTTACAACGTATTAAAGCTTCTATCTACTCATTGCAGGCATCTTGGATTGTGGCGTCAGAAAAGCGAAAAAATATCTAACAAAAACTTTTGTAAATTATATTAAAACGTATTTTTTAATAAAACAATATTCGCAATTGATAGAACAGATTTATGAAATAGAAAACTTGTGTTATAGTAATTAATATATAACCATAAACTTACAATTGAATTATATGAAAAAAATGGAACAAGCTGTATGTCGAATTGATATCAATTCAGATAAATATGATTTTATTCCGAAAAATAAGTTTCCCGAATATTTTATAAGTATATCAAGTTCAAATTTAGTTTTATTGAAAAATGAATGATTGAATTTTTATTATATGTTTTCTCGCTTCTGATATCATCAATTGAATTCTGAAGATCCGTTATCCGTGATTAGGTATCTTAAACAAATGAATTTCATTAAAAATTGTATTGCAAAATTTTTCTATGATTCTGACATGAAATTTTCTCTTTATCTTTGACAGACGACGTATTGTAAAGTGCATTATTATTGTAAGAAGTTAATATATTTACATAAAAAATGATTGAACAAAATCGTAAATATACTGAATGCCGATAGAATAACAAACAAAAATATCAGGAAAGATATATGTAACAATGTTTATTTTATATGGATTGCAGTAAGAGCTATAATTAATTTTGTTTTATATTGAATATATTCCTGCATTATGTATTATTAATATAAATAAAAGTACTACTCTCAAAGTTGCGACTATCAAAAGCTGTTTTATCATATCGCTTTTTTCGTATTTCAAATGTTTCCATTGTTAGATATAATATGACAAACTATGGGTGCGTTCGGGGAGACGCTATTCGTGTTATTTAGCGTTATAAACTGTTCGTGGAGCTGCAGATAGCGCTAACAAACACGATCATGACGTCATTAATAGTGTGTTACGTTACAACTGCGTGCTATCAACGCTATTCCTTCCGAGGTAGTGTATTGGTAGCGCTAGCGTTTGCAAGCTCTGTGAACAGTACTGCTGTATTCTCGCACATAGGTCGAATGTTGTTTCAACAATCGTTATAGCTTAAATATGTTCCTAAGCTGTCCATAGGTTCCCTGTACATTAAAATTTAGGCTGTGTTTCATAAAGTGGCGTCTACAATAAGATTTTAAAGCGTAAAATGTAAGCTTTAAACCTTAAGCCATAAGAAATTGACTAATCACGGTCGAATATGAGACCACTTGAATTTTACGCCATAAAATCTCATTATAGACGCCGCTTTATTCACTGCGAGTACTATAGACTTATTACGTACGTTTACTCTACGAAATTGTAAAGGGAGAAAAGTTTAGTCGGTGCCGTCAATTGGGAGCTTGGGAACAGAATCCTCTACATTAAACGCTACCAACGCTTGCTAGGTTCATGGAGCTTACCAACGCTATCGCGCTATTGGTTCCACGAACAGCGTTGGTAGCGTTTGCGTCCATAGCGCGAATAGTGTCTCCCTGAACGCACCCTATGTATATAGTTATAATAAGACAATTTTGATTATTCTTTAACTAAATTATGCAATTTATTGATAAAGCTGCAAATTTGCGCAAATTCAGGAATTTTATGGATATGCATATATTATGGGAAAAAATGTTTGATTCTTTGAAAGAATAATTAAATGTTTGTGTGTTTATAATTTTTAAAAACGCGTGTATATATACAGGGTGTTCCAAAATAATCGCCAAATATTTCATGGGCAGGTAGAGCGGACTTAACTGATAATGAGTCGTAATGTCGTCTACCATTTTGCAATTTTCACAACAGTTAACAAGATATTAATTACTAAAAATTGCTGAAAATTGGTCTTCAATAATTTTTTACTCAAATACTATCAATTTTACAGAAAAAGTGCAAGAGATAAAAATTGTTTATTTTCTTCTCATGGAAATCTAAGAATTTTTTTAGAATTTTTTATCAACATTTTAGTACTGCATTTTCTTATTTTTACCAACGTAAGAAAATACGGTATTAAAAAATTCTGAAAAAATTCTTAGAGCTCTATGAGAAGAAAATAAACAATTTTTGTCTCTTACAGTTCTTCTATAAAGTTGATTTTTTAGTATTTGAGTAAAAAATTATTGAAGATCAATTTTCGACAATTTTTAGTAATTAATATCTTGTTAACTATTGCCAAAATTATAAAATGGTACAGGACTTTTCGACTCAGTTTAGTCCGTTCTACCTGCCCATGAAATACTTGGCGATTGTTTAGGACACCCTGTATATGTATATATAGTGTATATATGTATATATATATGTACATATACACTATATATACATATACAATTATACATATATATATATATATGAATAATTGTGTTACTACTGTTTAATTCTAAACAATCAGGAAACCAATTTTAATTACATAACAGTTATGTTAATTACATACATATAGTATATGACCAAGCTAATAAGGTACATACTTTTTTATATTTACGATCCGTTCGTTTTATAATTCTTATACTACACAACACACACACACACACACACACACACACACACACACACACGTATGTATATGTGTATATACACTGCTCAAAAAAATTATGACATAGAAAAATTGTGGGCATAAATCGGCCAACTTTGACTAACGATAACTTTGCGAAAAATTATCGTAGGATAATATTTCTTTCTAAATTAAAGCTTAAAATCTCTACTTTAAGAGCTATTGCTAGATTTTAAGTTTGATGCACCCCTGCCACTGTAACTCTAAAAAAGGATATATTTGTCATATTGAAAATCGCCAAGTTTGACGGAATGCACGGACTTGTAAAATTTTTTTTGGGGATGCCATTTGCAACGGCATAAAGTTCGAACTTTCTTCTTTAATTAAAAAAAAATGAGTCGCTGCGATTTTTTTTCGCAAAGTTACAACACTTTAAAGTTATCCTTGCATTTTTTTATATACATGTACTATCGATATTACCTGCATTACCGGATATGCACCACGACGAGGTTGCTGAATGGATTTTGCACGTTTCTGCGTGTGTAGATTTTATATATCGTGTTTCTGCGTAAATTTCAATAATGCGTGTTACCTCCGCGTTGCTCGATTACTTGCAGTCAATTCCTCTTATTAATGCAGGCCCTAATTTCTCCCTGTGGAATGTCATTTCAGATTTGTATTAGATAATGAGTCAAAGATTATAAGGAATTTGGCAAGATAGCTTGTGAATCTCAAGAGAAATCACAAGCTCTAGTACAAATCTGGAATGATATTCCACAGGGAGAAATTAGGGCCTGCATTAATAAGAGGAATCGATTGCAAGCAGGAATCGACGCGGAGATAACACGCGTTATTGAAATTTACACGCAGAAACGCGATGTGCAAAATCTACACACGCACACACACAACATGCAAAATCTATCCAGCAACCTCGTCGTGGTGTATATCCGGTAATGCAGTTAATGTCGATAGTATATATAAAAAAATACAAGGGTAATTTTAAAGTGCTGTAACTTTGCGAAAAAAAAAAAAATCGCAGCGACTCGCCCCCCCCTTTTCTTTTTTTTTTTTTTTTTTTTTTAGGAAAGTTCGAACTTTATGCCGCTGTAAACGGCATTCCCCCAAAAAATTTTATAAAGTTCGTGCATTCCGTTAAATTTTGTAATTTTTAACATGACAAACATACCCACATATTTTTTAGAGTTACAGTGGCAGGGGTGAATCAAATTTAAAATTTGGCCATAGCATCTTAAAGTAGAGATTTCAAGCTTTTATTTAAAAAGAAAAAACGTAATCTTACGATAATTTTTCACAAAATTATCGTTAGTCAAAGTTAGTCAATTTTTGCCCACAATTTTTCTATGCTATAATTTTTTTGTGCAGTGTACATATATGTGTGTACATACATATTATATTTAATAAAAAAATTTTTTAAGGTAAGAATCATTGCTTTTTTAAAATATATATTTGATATCTAAAAATTACATTAATATACAAACTTCTAATGAAGAAAGATATAAATAAGTGCAAATAAAATTATAAAAATCCTTCCTGAATTCTTTTTATAAGTAATCAATTTAAATTAGTTAATATTATAATAGTTATTATTTCATTTTCTTTTCAGAAATGAAAAACCAACACAGACGTGTGTAAAAAATGAACTGTCTATAGATGAATGTACGGATTCTACGTTGGTTTCAATTTTCGTTAAAGAAGAAAAATATATAAAGCAAGAAGATTGCAGTGTTCCAAACAAAGATGTGAGTTTGAGATATAATCCTTCCGAAGATCCACTGACGCAAAAAGAACCTGAAAAAGCTGCAAACAGAGGAATTACTCATCAGAATTATTCAGGCATGAAAAAACAATTCACCAGACAAACGTTTTATAAGTGTAGCATATGTACGAAGCTTTTTAGATCAAAGAACTTGTTTGAAGGTCATTTAGTGGCACATAGTGACGCTCGACCCTATCAATGCGACGTCTGTGGCAAGTGTTTCAAAAGAATCAATACTTTAGCGGTACACAAGCGAATTCATACTCATGAGAAAAACTTTGTGTGCGATGTGTGCGGTCATGCGTTTGTACAAGCCTCTCAGTTAGCTACTCATTACAAGCGTCACTTCGAAAAGTATACGACACACTGTGAGATTTGCAATAAGGGCTTCTTCACGAACGCCGAGCTCCATGGACACATGAATGTGAAGCATGGCGCCAAGGAACACGTATGTACTGCTTGCAACAAGTCTTTTCCCAATAATCACACCTTGGCGCGCCACTTGAAAATTCATGATCCGAACTTCAAACCGGTGAAGCACCAATGTGAGTTCTGCGGCAAGATATTCGCTTATAAGAACTCGTTGGTAGTTCACGTCAAGTCTCACACTGGCGAGAACAAATACGACTGTCATTTGTGTGGTAAATCCGTCTCATCTAAAGGATCCCTTCAGGACCATTTGCGTCTTCATGGCGGGGAGAAGTCCCTGGTCTGCGATGTTTGCGGCAAGGCTTTTCACAAAAGAACGACATTGGTCGTACATAAAAGAACTCATACCGGTGAGAAACCGTATTCGTGCGATACTTGCGGAAAATCTTTTACGCAACATTCGACTCTCGTTATACATAAACGATATCACACCGGTGAGAGACCATATCAGTGTAGTTATTGCAGCAAATCATTTGTGTCTAGGGGATTGCTTAATGCTCATAATAAAGTACACATGGTTAACGAAATGATGATGCAATCGACATAGTCATACAATGTGTATCTGTTTCTATTATACTGTGTCAGTTGCGTCTTGTGTTTAAAACATTGTGTATAGTGATATTATCAGACTTACGTGGATTCAAACGATGAAATAAAATGGAACGATATTAATAAACGCCGTATTCTATCATTTATTTTGACGATGCTCGTCCACAGTGCTATGTGATCAAATATTTTAATGTTAATACTTTTTGCGGGAATCGTAATATGGTATCATATGATATCTGACATATCTTAATATACTTATTGATCTCTTATTTTTATTTTTTTTATTGATTTACTGAAGTGCTATTTATAATGTATTAAAGCTTCTATCTACTCATTGCAGGCATCTTGGATTGTGGCGTCAGAAAAGTGAAAAAATATCTAACAAAAACTTTTGTAAATTATATTAATACGTATTTTTTAATAAAACATTCGCAATTGATAGAACAGATTTATGAAATAGAAAACTTGTGTTCTAGTAATTAATAAATAACCATAAACTTGCAATTGAATTAGATAAAAAATGAAACAAACTGTATGTCGAATTGATATCAATTTAGATAAATATGATTTTCTTCCGAAAAAGAAGTTTTCCGAATATTTTATAAGTATATCAAATTCAAATTTGGTTTTATTGAAAAATGAATGACTGAAATTTTATTATGTTTTCGCGCTTCTGATATCAGTTGAATTCTGAGGGTCCGTTATCCGTGATTAGGAACCTTAAACAAATGAATTTCATTAAAAAATGTATTGCAATTTTTTCTATGATTCTGACATGAAGTTTTCTCTTTAGCTTTGACAGACGACGTATTATAAAGTGGATTATTATTATAAGAAGTTAATGTATTTACATAAAAAATGATTGAACAAAATCGTAAATATGGTCATACCGATAGAATAACAAACAGAAATATCAGGAAAGATATATATAACATTGTTTATTTTATACGGATTGCAGTAAAAGCTATAATAATTGATTTTTTTATATTGAATATATTCCTGCGTGGTGTATTATTAATATAAATAAGAATGTATTATTAATACAAAAAAAGTATTATTCAGATTTATGACTTTATCAAAAGCTGTTTCATCATATCGCTTTTTTCATATTTCAAATGTCTATTGTTAGATATAATATGACAAACTATATATAGATATAATATGACGATTATGATTATTTTTTAACCAAATTATCTAATTTATCACGTAATAAAACTGCAAATTTGTGCAAGCTCAGAAATTTTACTTACAGGAGTAGAAATAATTTGCTAGACAACGAGACCAGATGATAATGAAAGAAAGATCGTTACCATATAACAAGGATATTCGATACTGATATCCCCCTGAATTTTTCCATTTCAGGTACAACCAGCTACAGTTTCCTGAAGACTATTACCCGATGTTCTCTAAACTTGATCTGGTGAAGAAGAATGGCGAACCTGCGAAGTCCTTGTCGAAATGCCCGGATCTGGTGGACGCCACTGACGAGACAGCAGTTTCAACAAATCCCGAACAAGACGTCATAAAACAGGAAGTAAAGTACGATGAGGATGACGAGGAAGATCTTCCTTTGGCGTATCACTGTAAACTCTGCGGTGTCTTCTTTGCCTCGCAGTCTTTATTGGATAATCATGAGATCGAGCACAAAGGTAAGCGGAAGAATACGTGTGCCCAATGCGGCCGGATCTTCAGAACTGGTATCAGTCTTCGCAAACACATGAAGACGCATTCGGTACGTAAAAGCAGTCGCAAAAGCAACTCTTCAGGAGTGAGCGATCGTTTCGTATCATTGAAAAAGGTGAAAAAAGAAAAGCCTGAGCTGGAATTTCTTTGCAAAACTTGTAACAAAGTTTTCCGACACAAGAGCAACTATCAGAAACATTTATTGCGCCACACAGTAGGCGATCTCCCTTGCAAACATTGTCCCAAAAAATTTCGGTTGTTTCGTGACTTAACGAGGCACGAGAAGACGCATTTCCTACCGAGTTATATGTGCAAGGAGTGCGATTACGAAACTACTGTTCTGGCGGCTTTGAGCATCCATATGACGCGACACATGGACAAAGCGGATCTGCCATTCAAATGCAATGAATGCGACAAACGTTTTCGTAAGAAGCTCGATCTTCAGGAACACTATAACATTCACTCGGGCGAGAAGCCGTTTGTCTGTCAGCTCTGTAATAATGCCTTCTACTTGAGACGACAGCTTTCCGCACACTGCAGACGCACGCATCCTGAGCTGAAGGCCAACAAAGTGACTAGCACTGCTTGTGACATTTGTGGCCGCGTACTTGCCACGAAGAGATCACTCTTCCGACACAAAGAAAGCCACAATCCGACGAAGCTGTATCTCTGCGATTACTGCGGAAAGAGTCTCAGTAGCGCTGAGCATTTGAAGAAGCACAGGCGGATCCATACCGGGGAAAAACCTTATGTCTGCGACATCTGTGGAAAGGGTTTCACCGATTCCGAAAATCTGAGAATGCACAGGAGAGTACATACGGGGGAGAAGCCGTACAAATGTGACCAGTGTCCGAAAGCATTCTCACAGAGATCGACGTTGACTATTCACAAACGCGGACATACCGGGGAACGACCTTATGTGTGCCAGATATGCCATCGTGGATTCTCTTGCCAGGGCAACTTAACGGCCCATCAGAAGTCTACGTGTGTTTAAGAACTTTGACTTGTTTATGAATGACTTGTTGATGACGCGATTTTCATTAACGATCACATTTAACGATAACAACAGTGCGATAGTATGTGCTTACGCGTTGTTGCTTATATATCGTAACAACAGAGCAGACAGAAATTCTGAAAGAAGTTTTGAATTATTATAGATTATATATTATCTACCACTACGTTGATGTTGGATAATGTCGAGCGTTGTACTCACGATGTTGATCCCGATACTTCTCGATAAATCTCTACAATATCTTTTGTACACTGATTGTAACGTTTGCGTAAACCGTGCGACGCTCAAGAGACAAAATAACACGCGATATTTGTCCGTTCGGTTTTTCATAAATTATACGATTATACATTTGTACTATCGTGCTCAAAGTGTTCCGTTACGAATATTGTTGTTCTATTTTTTCAGTGTAGATAAGGTAACTTGTAAGCCGAATAATGCCAATGTTGTTGAACGAATTCGTTTTCTTTTCCTTATTTTTCTCTTTTCTTTTCTAGAGTTTCTTTCTAAGACGAGACCTCAGACTTACTCGTATGAATGTGGATAAATGCATCGATAAATTTATGTTATCATTGATATTCGTTATTATACGTTTAATAAAATAACTCATACATAAAAAAGTGTTTGTAACTTCGAAATTATTTTATCTTTGTCGATTGTTCCTTGATCTTGAAGTAAGAGAGCGTCATTATTTCCAACGTCTGTATAAATTGGCAAATTAGTCCTTGGGTCATTTTCATGAAGAAACTTCGGATGAAGAAGAGAAAGTATCAATGTCATGTGTATGTATTAATGTCTTGACTATATGGCTACGTTTAAATATGAATGCTGAAAAATTATTGTTGTTGCTTACAGAATTCTCGAATTCGGAGAGTTGATGGGGGAACGTTTCAAGAATGAGTTTAGCGAAGAAAAATCCAAGATGTACAATTATTCGCTAGAAATAGAATCGAATTCAACGATAGGAAACTTGATAATCGAACAAAAGAAGAAAAAAAAAACAATATTGAAGAAAGCACGTGATGAAAATGTCAGAAATACTACGATTAATACTGAAAACGAAAAAGAAAAGTGTGCATGCGATATACGAATGTCATATATGCTGCCATGCGACTTCTGGTATGTAGATATAAAGAACACATAGTGAAGCATAGCAATGTACATCCTTGCACGATTTGTGAGAGAACCTTCAAACGCTAATAGGATATGAATAATCACACGTAAATCCACAGTGATGTTACATATACTTGTAATCTATGTGGCTTGATTTCGAGTGTTTTGTTTGATGCCGATATTTGACGAGTGCACAAGCACGACTTTCGACGTTGCGAACAAGATTGTGCTGCATCAAAGGATTTATGTCGAATTATAATTTTGAGGATTACAACTATCACAAGGTGAGTTAGCGAAGAACTTGGTACCAAAAACTTCGTTTGCGATTATTGTAGCTTACTTGCAGAAATCATACCTGGTTGCACACAAACATATGATTCATAGAATTCAGAAGTCCGCGCCAAAATAATATCAGTGCAATCGCAGGTGGAACTTTATCTTGGAGCTCAGATAAAGTTCCACCTGCTCTTTGCAATCACATGAGTCTGCACTTGCAGAAGTTCTTGCGCCCAGTACGATAATATTAGCGTCGAGTCAAACATTAGAGCGACATGAACGTATACATACTGGCGAACAACTCTACCAGTGCATGTTATGCTCGAAAACTTTCGCGAGATACGCACATGTCAAAATGAATAAACTTATTTACACAGGCGAAAAACCATACAAATGTGATATCTGCCAACAATATTTCATGCAACATAATAGCATGATGGCACATCGTTGCAAACGACATCCCGACGTCAACATTCCAATGTTATCGGCCACCCCCGTTGCTGCTCAGTTGATTTGAATTGATTTGAAAGCCAAACTATTAGCGAATTTGTTTAAACACACTCAGTGTGCATTGGTGCATATAAAAGCCATAAATTAACGTAAAGATATGTATTTAATATAAATATAAAATAGATTAAACACCGTGAAATCTTCAATATATTTTATTATGCTGTCAAGTAAAATATGCAGTTTATAATTCGAAATATTTGCATTTCACTTTTACATCCAAATTAAATTAGTGTATAACGATTGTAATATGTATTAGTGCGCATTTGTGCGCCCAACTGAATTCGCTGTAAGTAGATGGTACGACATACTTACGAATTCGTTGGAATGGTAATTGTTGAAATAATTATTTTGAATGTGTGTAGATACTGTATAGTATTTAAAAAATTATATAGAAATATTCTCTTAAGAAATATTAAGTCAAACAAAGCTTATAATTTTGTTTCTATCCTAATATACTTAAATATTTAATCGCTCAATCTTTCGAAATTGTAAAATATCAATAATATCAAACATACCATTAAATGATTTTACTAGTATTTTATTGAACATTACAACACACTGATTATGGAAGACTCTTGATTTTAGTAGTTATGGTAGACAATGTATATTTCGTGTTTGTACTGATTGTAATTAATGGATGTTTTAGGGAACGATGGATTACAGTGTGGGATAGTGATATATGTTGGAATGTATTTAACGCGATAGAGATTACTTCTAAAGAAAGTGCGAGGAAACGTCATAGCCCAGCAAAAGGAGACAGAAAGAAAAAAAATCAACGAATAATAAAAAAGAACAGAAGAAGAACTTCAAATAGAAAAAGAAACAGACAAAGGGAGCAAACAATCGAGACAATTACAGTACAAGAACCGGGTATACAAAATCAAGCATCCGATTTGTAAGAAAGTATTGAAAGTGTCGAGAAGAAGTAATAAGTTCTATCAGTGTATTCTTACGCATGCCAGTATCAGGCTATACAACTGCTATATCTGCCGTGAAGACTTTACTCAATGATCTAGCCTCTTTCGACATAGAAAAAATCATCCCGGTCTTCTTTCACTCTACATGTTGCAGATTCCCATTGCTGGTTTAGCTAAAAATGTTTTACAGAGAGAAGCTCGAGAAACTATAATGAAACTAATGAATGGTTTATTAGACGATGCTTTAATATATCGTTACCTGTACAAAAGGCATTTAATCTACAAATTTATAATAGTGTTTGAACACATTTCTAAAAAAAATATGTTTGATAATTTGTGAGAATATAAACATACTGTGAATATTAGAGATGCATCGGATTATCCGGTGTTCGGTACTTTTATATATCCGATTGGATAGCCGGGTATCATTAGTATCTGGCAATATATATATATATATATATCTCCGACTAAAATTTTATATTAAAAGTTTGCGTCGTTGATGCAGTATTCTATTCTTTTCAGCTGAACTTTTTGCGCAGTTCAGCTTTCCTTATTTTCTTTTTACGTTGGGGAGATAAAGGAAAAAGATGAACTGTGCAAAAAGTTCAGCTAAGGTTGCATTTGGGCAGCGCGATATCAACAGCAGTGCTATTGTCATTCTATTTTTAATCATTAAAATGTACCAACCTAAAATTATTGCTGTTTTTCCTTGCTTCCTTTTTTTTAGAATTCTGGAAAATTTATAACGGATATTCGAAAAATATCTGGTATCCATATGTATCATAATTAAAACCTAACCTATCGACGATTTTTCTTTGTTGCAAGTGCGTTTAATTTTATTTTTAGTTTAATTTTAGTTTTTAATAAATGTAAAAAATATTTTATTCTAGAGGTCTGTTTGGTTATTTGTATGTGTAAGATGAAAAGTTAACTTGAAATCATGCAAAGGATACGTACAAAATAACATTTGCGATGTATTAATTGAGTGTATTAATTGAGATATATAAAACGAGTCTTTATAGCGATAGATTATAAGACGAAAGACTGATTTTATTTACACTATTACTTTCAATTATTTAAATTATTCGGGACATACGTTCTGTATATAAATATCTTTCATGAATACAAAGTATAAATATTTAGTATAGCTAAATATTTATCTGAAATGGCTGAAATATATATGTTAATAATGCTTGATTAATAATAAGATATGTATAAGTGTATACATATATATAAAATTTCGTATTATGAATAATTGTTTGGATAATCGTTTGTAACTAAACAAACACTGATAAATAAAAAAGATTGTATTTTTGCAAGATTTATTTATATAATCAATTAAGTGCATTAATATTATTACTAGCATAATATTAAATAATATTGTGCACGGAAAAAGATGATGTAGTAACAGCATATTAGATCTTATTGAAAATAATCTTAAATTCAATAACAGTATTAATGAAATAAATACATATTTGTTTTATTAAAGACTAATGCTGTTAATACATCATTTTTTTCATTTATTTTATGGATAATATTCTTATTGCATAATAGTTAACTTTATTTTGTGCAAGAAAAAAATATTTTCCACAATTTTTTACATTTTTTTGAAGCAAGTTTACTTTCTTGCATTTATTTCAGACTCATTGCATCTCTCTGGATATAATGGAATACAAGTGCGTGTAAAAATTTTATATAAAAAATATTAAAATTTGGTAAAAATGTACGTAATTTTCTAGTGCTATTCCTACGAAAATTTTCTAGCAACTGATGAAATTGATGGTGATATCCACAATGTAACAACACAGTGAGATTTATTTTATAATATATATAAAGGCTAAGGAGTTTTTTTATATCACACTTAGCTACCTGCTGTTTGAACATATGATTAAAACAAATATTAATACTTTATACACTGACACGATTTATCCCTGTTTCAGGGAAAAGCCTATCATCAGGCAGACAGGAAGGCAATACCAAAAAGGACCTGTTCGTTTTGTCTCCATTTTGTTGGACTCGTGGAAACCTGTTCAAAGTGAAACTAATTCTACAACTGAAAAACTTAAACCCGTTACAATACAATGTCAAAATGTATCAAATGAATCGATTAATGTAGATTTGTCATTAGATTCACAGAATTCATCTACAACAACTACCAAAGGCATCAATATTTCAATTCACAATGTTCGATCTTTGTTGAATGCGAAATCATCACAAACCTCCGGTTCTCCGAATTCACACAAAGAAATCACCGGAGTAGATGAAGTCATGGAAGAGATAAAAAACACGTGTCCATTTTGCGAGAAGCATTTTAACAATGCAAAACAAGTTGAGCAACATGTCAAATATGCACATCGTAAACCACATCAATGCGACAGGTGCAAAAGAACTTGTTATACGCCAAGGGCACTGGAGGCGCACAAAAGAATACACCGGCCGGACTATTTCTTTGAGTGCGAAATCTGTAATGTGAAGTACAAAAGTGAAGATGGACTAAAAAGACATTACATTCGCGCTCATAGCGATTATGAATCGAGGTACGTTTGTGAACATTGTGGTCGTAGTTATAAGCTGAAGATCGATCTAACGCATCATATGAAAAGAACCCACGTATCGGATCTACAAATCTGCCGCTTTTGCGGCAAAAAGGTCAAGGACGTCAAAGGCCACGAGTGGCGGCATCAGAAACGAAATCGTGAGATCAAGTATGAATATCCATGTCACTTGTGCCGTAAAAAGTTCCATCATAGAAGTAGACTGGACAACCATCTGATGTTGCATAAAAAAGGTTTTAAATGTGAGATTTGTGGCAAAGAGTACAGTGGTACTCGCGAACTCACGAGTCATAAACGTTTCAAACACGGCCAGATAAACATCTCCACTTGTATTCTGTGCCAAAAAACGTTCTTGTCCATTAGCAATTTTTATCAGCATGTGCTCACCCATGCCAGCATACGGCCATATAAATGCGATGTCTGCGAAAAGGACTTTACGCAACGCTCCAGTCTACTGAGACATAGAAAGCATCATCCTGGACCATTACCGCCGTTATCATCGTCCCATCCGCAAATAGCCGAGCTCGCCAGGAATTACCTTGAAAAGATTAAAAATGACCATATCAATAAGAGTTTCGTATTGGATTCACAATCGATTGACGATTGATGTTAACAAAGGATTATAAAGTGATATCTTGAAGTTATTAAAAGGAATGTATAAAACATATGACATATGAACTATATATTAGAATATACGATTCATACAAATAAGTTTTTTCGATTGTATCTTCTGTACGAACAATGCATATTTACATGATGTTACTTTTGCCTTTTCTAAAGAAAAAGACTGATACATTTATGCACATTTATAGAAATATATATATTCTTAATATTATTGTTTTCTTTTAGAAAATAGTATTGGATATATGTTTGATGTACAGTGTCCGGTCGAATAACATGTGAAAGCAGGCACGACGTGATTCCTTAAAATATATTAAAAAATATACAATAAAATTTTTCGATTAATTCTGTTTAGTTTTCAAGAAAATCGAATTTGAAAATCCGCTGCGTACATATGCTGTTACGGCTAAACTATAGTTTATCGAGCAATATATATCGCGTATAGTATTTATAAACAACACTTTACAAGCTACGATGTCAAACACTCGTGTCAATTTTCATTCAAATATCATGACGATGAGTTATACGTCACTCGACAAACCATAGCTTAGCCGTAACAGCATATGTACGCAGCGAATTTTCAAACTTGATTTTCTTGAAAACTAAACAGAAAATCGAAAAATTTTATTCTATATATTTTTTTAATTTTTTTTATAAGGAATCACGTCGTGCTCGCTTTTACATGTTATTCCATCGGACCCTATATGTTTTCGTATACACTAATTGAAATGTTATTACATCAGAAAGAAATCTCTACATTAATATTTATGTATTATGCAAAATAAAAATTTTGCAAAATAATCAACATCAAAAATATTCAACAAGAATTTCTATTTTATGTGAATATTGTCAAACTATAAGATTTAATATAAACTATACAATAAACACAACGATTTAATATACAAATAAAATTATATTTAAAAATGTTTTTTACTTAATTATATTATTTGAAATTTCAGAACACGGAGTATTTTTATTTTTTGACTTAAATTATAATTTTTATTTAAATACGTATTATTGCCGTAAAATAATAAATCATAGAATTAATTATTAATTACACGTATGAAAATACTGCAAGCATTACTTTGTATAAAGAAATACATACAAACTATATAATAATTGAATCTGTTTAATAAATATTTACAATTTGAATTTTTATGTTTAACATAGTTATTTTGATTATAGAAAAAATTTGTGATTTGCGAATAATTTATATTTTCTGATGAAATTTCCTTAGATTTTTATTTTTGCTATATATAGGTAAGCTTTACTTTTATAAATATTTAGTATTTTCTACTAATAGTATTGTAGTTTTGAATTAATTTCGAAGAATACATTTTTTAAGAATGATTTCGAATACGGAAATATTTTGTACAGGAAAGAATTTTTTTTTTATTTTATATGTACAAATTTACATTTAAGTAATTTTATAGCAATCGTGATTTGTTAAATAGCGATACATTAAATTATATTTTCTTTTATTTATTAAATTTATTAATGTTTCAAGAGTCGACGAATTATTGTGTTAAACGATTGTATATGTATATCAAAGATAAAACATGTTACAAAAAGAGTCCAAGAATCTTCCAAAATTAGGAAGACTAAAGTTTCAAAGGACGATTAAATAAAAGAAAACTATTTTTTTATTTAATCGTATGTTAAAACTTTATATATATTATACTTTATATATATATAACTGTATTAAACCTATAATATATATGTATATAAATATATAATATATGCTATATAATATTAAGTAATTTTCTTGGAGAATATTTGAAGAACAAGGATTAAACTGTAATGAGAGTGGACCGAATTCATCGAATATTAAACATTTTACCAATATATATTTTGCAGATTAAGATTTTAAAAGTCATTAAGCTTATCATGACGAATAAAATTTGCTCGAGCAGTTTAACAAAGTTTTAGCTACGATTGTAGTAAAGGATTGTAAATCTAAGATATGATATCCTTATGCGTGCAATCGATTGATTAGCATTTATTGTTTCTATGTGATCAATTCATAAGATTGAAATTTCTCAAGAAGATGAACTGTCAAAAGTGCAAAATTTATTTTGTTGAAGAAAACTTGTAAGTTGATGGATAATCATTTGCTGATCTTCCATCGTTAGAATTGTGTTCAGAAATGTAAACATCTGATGAAGCGTCACAAACGTCATGACATGGAATGCAGGATATAAAGCAAGACGACTTTATCTACTCTTGCAAATCGACTCACGTTGTGACATTTGCGATGTGAATTTTATGCAGCGATCTATATTTCACGAGGCGTGGAAAGAATCTTCACAGATTCTGATTGCCATCTGTTTTGAAAGTGTATTTTATTTAGAATGATTTACGATTCTTTAATTTAATTTTGTTTTTTTAAATTGTTAATACAGAAGTAAATACACAAGAATGCAGATGTTGCACTTTTGGTATATATTGATTATTTAATTACAATATCTGGACTTTAAAGGCATTATTCAAAAGGAAAGCTAATTAAATAATGTGTTACATATTGTGATTATTTTGAAAATGTTTTAACAATGATTTTTGTTTATTTAATATCAAGATTATTGTGCATATATTTTTATAATGCAATGCATGATAAAATTAACAATACAGTTTTAATTGTACAGAAGAAAAATTTAACTTTTTAATATAAATTAAATGAAATAAATATATATATATATAATCTAAATAAATATTATACATTATACATCTTATTATAAAGCTTATTTATATATTAAGGTAGTATAGTTCAACGTTTTGCGTTTTTTAAAATGTAAGTTAATTTGTCAGTTACTATTTATTGTTATAAATAGATGTTAAAACAAGTATTAGAATAATAACGAATATTTATATCTAAGAAAGTATCTCTGTAAAAGCAGTAGAAAAAAGTTATTTTTATAGAATTCAGCTTTGCTTCTTTATTGAAACTTTTAACTGAAGTTGCACCATGCATGCTCGCGTGCAACCAGCACGTCCATATCCTCATTATACTAACGAATAAAAATCGACTGACTGATTTTTATAATTTTTTTAGGTCCGATCAGCTAGATCCACTCTCGTCAACTTTTCTGATAGTAAAACTGGAAGACGATTATTTTCGCATCCCAAAGTCATTGAGCGTGTTTATGATGAAAGAACCTCCGCCTATCGAAGAAAATAGTTCCAAAGCTGAGTCGAAAGAAAATGAAGTAAAAACGGAAAAAGATAATCCTGAAGAGAAAGATCAAGAACGCGTTGAGACTAGAAAGAAAAATAAGGTAGCCGTCGATGATTTGGATGATTTGGACGATTTGGATGATGCTCCTTTGGACTTTAGGAAACGGCGCAAAGATGAACTCTCGAAAACGCGATCCGGTAAACACACGACTAGTCCAAAAAAAAAGTCGCATATCTGCCAGATTTGTTATATTACGTTTGATCGCAAGAGCAAACTCACCAGTCATATGTTCAAGCATAGCAATTCCCGTCCGCACAAATGCACAATCTGCTCCAAGGGCTTCAAGACTAGTGCGTATCTTTCTAGGCATATGGAAATTCACGACGAGCCCGCGCAGCTTCATGCGTGCACCCTGTGCGAATTTAAAGCGCGCACGAAACCGTATTTGAAGATACATTATATTCGCAAGCATACCGAGGACTACAACTACAGCTGCGAACAATGCGGCAAGATGTTCAAGGTACAATCCGACTATACAACGCATATGAAGGATCACGATACAGAATCCTGTGTTTGCGACATATGCGGCACATCTTATCCCAGCAAAAGTTCCTTGTATTTCCACAAGCATTACAAGCACAAGACGAAGGTTAAGGAGTTTGAGTGCCAAGTTTGCAGAAAGCGCTTTAAGACCCAGAAAAATCTTGACAGTCACGCTGAGCTGCATAAGATGAAGTACGTTTGCGAGCAGTGTGGTATGGAATTCAAGTTCAAATACGGTCTCACGAAGCACCTCAGGACACATTCGGGAGAAAAGTCGTATCTCTGCGCAATATGCGGCAAAACCTTCGGCTGCCTCAGTTCACAAAAGATTCATCTGTTGACTCACGTTGGCGAGCGACCTTACGTTTGCGATATTTGCGGTCAGAGCTTTACTCAACGATCGCCAATGATGTTGCACCGTAAAAAGCATCCTGGTGTACATCCACCGCCTCCACCTATTAAAATTACGAATCTCCTGCACGGCGTGCAAGACAAAATTGTTGTAAATAAAAGTGCCAAGTGATTCGTGTGTATAAACAACAGATGAATATGTGATATAAAGAGAGTGACCTTATGGTTCTCTAATATACATATATAATCTCTAAAAGCGCGTGATGTGCAAACAGATGATTTTTTAATATTATGTCAATGACGATACGTTTATAATGTAACGCAGTTTGGACAATCTCGTCTACATCAAAGGCGATATATTATTATCTTGTGACATGTAAATTTTAAAATTGGAGGATCCTTTTCTTGATAGTACATGCTGCTATACTGGTATGTTGACTTTGCATTTAAATTTGTTGATAAATTTACTTGAAAATAAGTTACAAATTGATACTATATCAGGTTTATCAGATTTACGATTAAATTCTGACATTCTGCATTCAAATATTTATTTACTCTGATTAAATTTTGAATATTCGAAGATTGTAATTATGGAATTACAAAATTATTCTGTTATTTTTTAATTTTTCTTTTGAAACTTTTAATATATTCGTATTATGATTTACAATAAATCTGTTGACAATATAAATAGAAAAAATGATGCCTATGTTAATCTAATATTAGATATAATTTTTTTCCTATATTATACTCTATCTTGAATTTGTTTATTGTATAATTACATTTCATTTTTATATCGAAGTCTTCCAATTTTGTTTATGAATCGAGTTTAATGAAAAATATGTCACCATCTTTGCAATATCAAATTCAATATCTTTTGAAATATGATAACATATTTACTATAATTCTTGTATTCTCTATTTTTAATACTTTGACTAACAAGTAAGATTGTGATATATTTTCATTAACAATAAATTCTATTTTTCATAGAATAATAATTTTTTTTTATATTCACTGCAGCATAAAGGCATACACTATATCTTTTGACATTTCATGTAATAAATTTATCCGTGTGTGTAATTTAAATTGGTGATGAGAATGTTATCCTCTATTCAGTTTTTTTTAATAGAAATTTATTTTGAAAAAGTTATCGAAAATATGATTTTATGATAATAATCCTCGCCATGCTCGCTTTTGATAGCGAATTTTTATCATATGGGATGATGCAATGTACAGTATAAAATTGATGTAAAATACTAAATAAATACATATGTTTTTAGTAAATGAATGTATTCACATTTTCCACGATTAAAATATATATTGATGAATCCGTTTTTTTTTTTTAAATTAAATATAATGAAACAACATAATAAAATATAATATACAGGGTGTTTTACAATTAATGATTAAACTCTTGCATAGAGACAAAATGGATTAAACTGAATAGAAAAGTCCTCTTATCATTTTACAATTTTTGGGCGGACGGACACAAGATACAGTTGGCGATTTTTAAAAATTAATATCTCATCAATCATGTGAAAATTGCAAAATGATAAAGGACTTTTCTATTTAGTTTTGTCCATTCTGTCGATATGCGAGAGAGTAATCATTAATTATCAGTCAACCTGTATTATAATTATTAAATAGTAGTTGTATTTTTAATAATAGAAAACAACTCTTTTGCTGCTGTGATGAATGTTTTTAAAAATATTTAAAAATATTAAAAAAAACAATTGTTAGTTAAATATCTTTAGTTATTAGCTAATTGTAAATTATATTAATATGAAAAAATCTTTTTTAAAAAATGAGTGCGAATGGGAATATCATATAATAAAGTTAACATGTCAATGCTTCGTCAACGAATATGAATTTTATTAATAATATTAAATCAACTGAAGACTTAAGGAGAATACATTGCTTTTAAATATCACATATTCAGATATTATTAACACAAAATTGATAGACATACATTTTTAAGTAAAATAGTATAATGACAAATGTACAATGTATTTTTCATTTTATTCACATAAGGATTACTTATTAAATATAATGCGAGAAAAGTTGTAAAGATGCTCTTAATATGAAGAAAATATTGTTTTATAACAATTTACAATTTTATATTGCATTATGTTATAATGTTATATTCCTTGTTATATGTTAAATAAATATATATATTTAATGATTGTGCAAGGGGGGGGGGTGTTTTTACAGTCTCTGTATAATATTTGCGCCACTGACTTATTTTTCTTACTTTTAGGTTTATACCATGTGATTTTCTTGAACAAAATTTTCTTAAGATTCAAAGCAACCGTCAATTTTCTTTTGTACCAATATAAGATCCTTATTTCAAAGATGAAGATAAAAGTAAGAAGATAAAAGTGAGAATCATAGAATCGTCGTGTCTTTCATCATTAGTAAAAGTGGAAGCTGCTGACGAATCTGTGGAGAAGAAAATCGAAAAGACAAATTGAATCTAACATAAAAAATTTATAGTGAAAATTTAAGTTGGAAAAAATTTAAAGGAATTGCAAATAATATTTGCAGAGGTTGAAGAAGCGATATTTGCGGAAGATTCTACAGAACCAATTATTTGTTACATAAAAAGGCATGCAGTGAATGCATTCAAACGAGTACACATTTCACTATGTCATATGTAACAAGATTACAATTTTTAAAGCAAGAGGATCTCGACAGCCATATGTAGCAGCACGATAAGATTTATAATTGCCGTGTTTTAACTTGAAGAGACGTTTAGTCAACCATTTAATAAAAAATCATCGCTATATATTTATGACTTACATACGTGTACAACCTATTAAGAGGAGATGTAACTATGCGTAAGAAGTATCAGATGCACACTTACCATCATCATCTATGTTTCTTGAAAAGAAAGCAGTTATTTTATTTGTAATGGTATATTTAGTTTTGTATATACGTAATTAATAAATCTACTTGTCCAAATATTATAAGAAAAAATGTGAATTGATGATGGTTAAATAAAAAAATAGAGCTTAAACTAATTATAAACCTATTTACCTGAAACAGTTATATTTATTAAATGATTTATATATATTAAGTTATCTGAAATTCATGTTATGTTATTTTTCACTATAACTTCTAATTTATATATAATATAAGTGTAAATTTGAATTGTTACACAGTTTCAATAAATTAATTTTGTATCCTTTTAATATCCTGAAAAAAGACGTATTTTATAATGTATTATTAAATATAAAAAAAATATGAATGAATTCGTGACTTGCGAATTATATAAGAGTTCCACACGATTCAATCATATCCAAAACTTTCTTGTAGAAACATCTTTTAGACCTGGAGTAAGTAGTGATTGAGATGTTCAAATCCTAACATTACTGAAACTAATCGCTGTATTTTATATGTTTTAGAGAACAAAACTGCAGCGAGAAGATCTTGCAGATGGATGCTTCTGGTTGCTTTATTGCCGGAAAGGATTCAGTACCGATGAAACTGTGGCAGCATGCTGATGCTAATGGTAAACTGCACTATTCGTTAGTACCGATGTTAAAAGACGTCCATAAAACTGAGGAAACTACAGAGGTACTTAATGTATTATCGTTGGCCCCTATTGAAATCGAAGAAATCAAGAATCAACAGAGCAATCAGAAACTCAGCGAATGTAACGTCAGTAGTTGCATGGATTCCTTGATGCGTTTGCACAACGTAGTCATCGATAGTTACACTTGCGATAAGTGCAATATGAAATTTCCTATGCAATCTATGCTAAGTCGCCACAAAATAACACACAGTATGCATTCATGGCTTCGAGAAGGACGTCTGAAAGAAAAGTACATGCTATATTTAAAGACAAATAGTTTAAAGACGAAAGTTCGAAGACCATCCAAACAATTAAAGTTGCGTTTACAGGAAGCAAAATACGGGAGCAAATATGTATTTTACGTTTGCACCTTTTGTGATTTTGATTGTAATAGATTGGCAACTTTGGATGCGCATGTAAAAAAGAAACATAAGAAAGAAGTAGCTAAAACAAATCCTAAGAAGCTTAATTGTACGATTTGCAATTATGAATGTTTGAATAAAACTAGTCTGAATATGCACATGCGCAAGCATAGGAACAAGAATACGATGAATTTTATTTGCAACGTATGTGATTTTGAATGTAAAAGAAGCACTACTTTAGCATCTCACTTGGCACAAAATCATAAGACAACTAAGAAAAATTTGGAGGCAAGTTGTACGGAAAAAAAACGTAGAATAATGAAATGTAACTACACGTCTCTCAAGAAGACTAGTCAATCAGCTTGTTCGTACAGCAGTGGAACAGCTAAGACTACTGCGTTAATCTCGTCTGAGGATCCTAACTTAATAATTAAAACGGAAGTTAGTGTTGAAGATAACATTGAAACATCGGCGATCGCCGTTGATATTCCGAAGAAATCTAATCAAACGAAGCCATCCGTTGAAGAACATTGCGATCTTTGCGATTTTACATGTGCAAAAAAGAGCACGCTATACTCTCATAAACGCCGGCACAAGGTGGAGGACATTAATAAGGTGTACACGTGCAACGAGTGCGGGTTCAAAACTGCCAAGAAGTCGTCGCTATATTCTCATATCAAGCGAAAACACAAACAGCCACAGTCCTGCGACGGCGACGCGCAGCCGGAACTATTTTATTGCAACCAGTGCGATTACAAGAACAAGAACAAGTATGAATTGAAGATACACGTCGCGCGTAAGCACACAGATGACTTCAAGTTTTCCTGCGAAACCTGCGGTAAGAAGTTTAAGGTCAAGGGCGATCTCACAAACCATATACGTTTCAGCCACCGGGAGCAACCGGTAATTTGCGATGTTTGCGGTAAGACTTGTCTCAATAGCAACTCTTTGTACGTACACCAGAAGTTTGCACACTACAAGGCCAAGTACGAGTGTCAGATATGCAAGAGACGGATGGTCAGCCAGGAGAATCTCAACGAGCACATGCTCAGGCAGCATGAGCGCAGAGAAAACGTGGTATGCGAAGAATGCGGCAAGACGTTCTCGCGGAACAGCAGATTGAAGGTGCATATGAGGATCCACACCGGGGATAAACCATACAGTTGCACCATCTGCAGTAAGTCCTTCGCCCGTAGGACAGCTCTCAAGCAACATCTGCTCATCCACACCGGCATCAGGCCATATGTATGCGATATTTGCGGCAAAGCCTTTACTCAGAAGCCGGGTCTAATCAGTCACAGGAAGTCTCATCCAGGTTCTCATCCACCTCTGCCGCGCGTCCTTATCGACCATATTTTGAACGATGTTATGAACGGTTGACATGATGATTGATTGGTGTAAACTTTGTACGTAAGATTCCAATGAATGCACTTTTCGTACAACTGTTCGTATTTTCGTAGGACAACTGTATTCCAAAATTCACTGCCAGTGATGACATCTTACAGTGCACGTAATGTAAGCTATAGATTTTTAGCATACTGGTAATAAATTTTGGAACGTATGTAGCTAGTGTATAAAAGAAAAACATACTTGTGTTATTAATATTCATATACTATGCGAATGAGATACTTCCATTATACAAGTTTTTTATCGAGTGATATCTAGAGATAATGATACATATAACAATTTTACCACATAAGATAACTCAAGATATTATTTACAAAGAATTTTAATTGCCATATGTATATGTAAATGAATCTTACACATATTTTTTATATTAGAGAATTAAATATCAATTATATGCATTAAGTTATTTTTAAAAAATGAAATCTCTAAAATTTATTAGCTTGTTTTATTATGCATTATATTATTGTCATTTCGCTTGTTTATTCCATTAATTAAAGAAGAATTATTAAGATTTGAAATTTTTCAAAATGAAATTATATTTCATAATATAGTGTTTTATAATTGTTTATAAATTGATTGTTGAATCTCATTAGTTACTCCTGGTAATTTATTTGTTATATTTTCTTTGGAAACATTCATATTCTAAATGTATGTATGCGTAAAATAATTGTACAATTATTCGTGCTTGTAAGTACGATGAATTTATTACGAAAGGGTATTTACATTACATCTTAATATTTGAATGGTATATATTTTTTTATGTATAGCACAATATTTATATTCTATTTAATAATACCTTTATTGTATATATACAGGGTGTTCAGAAAAGGTCGAGATCCCCTTCCCCCCCGAATTTACTCAGGAGGATGACGTTTTTGAAAGAAATGTTGAGACAAAAATTGTAAGGTATAAAAAGATCTATTTATAGATCTTATCAGTTTGACCTTGGGTGGCGTCGCCAAAGTCAGGTTAAGGTCAAATCGATTTTTTAAAATTGAACACCCTATTTTTGATGTCAGAATCTAATAGCTGGTGTCAAGAGCTTTTCAAAACACTAATAAAGTTATTTTTCATTAAGTATTTTTCGAGTTATAAGGCTTGAAAGTTACAGTATATGGATAACATTTGTCAAGATCAAGGCCATTGGAGGTTATATCTTTTATTTTCATTTTTACGTAAAAATGAATTTTTAGTACAAAAATGAAAATAAGAGGAATAATCTCCAATGGCCTTGATTTTAACAAATGTTATTCAGGACATGATTCTGAACAACATTCAAGAGGTTTTAACCGTCGGTCGAACTTGCGTAATGCTAATGCCGGCGATACTGTAACTTTCAAGCTTTATGACTTGAAAAGTACTCAATGAAAAATAACTTTATTATAATGTTTTGAAAAGCTCTTGACACCAGCTATTAGATTATGGCATCAAAAATAGGGTGTTCCATTTAAAAAAATCGATTTGATCTTGACTTTGGTGCCATCCAAGGTCAAACTGATAAAATCTGTAAATAGATCTTTTTATACCTCACAATTTTTGTCTGAAACATTTCTTTCAAAACGTCATCCTCCCGAGTAAATTTGGGGTCCCTTCTTTGAATATCTAGTATATATGTATATATGTATGATTAGCTGTAATCAAATATGTAATTTAACTGTTTAACGTTACAGAATGTATAAATTACTACAAAACAGAAATTTTGCTTACCACTAGAAATAAGTATGACTATTGACTTGCTGTTGATTGTAATTTTTGAGAGATTAGAAGAAATAATTGGAAAATGATATATAAATAATTAACAAAACCACAAACTTATGTTTTGTCTGAAATGTGCACCTCATCTGTTTATATAAAAAGATCCTTTATTCTCAATTTCAAATATTAAATTTGTTTAGAAGGGTAAAAGAGATGAAATTACGAGATAAAGATTCTAAAACCATTTTCATTCGATAATAAAATTTCTAACTAACATATTGTATTATTTTCAGGGTCATAAATGGAAATGGATCTTTTCTGTATGGCAAAGAATCTATTCCGATGCAGCTGTGGAAAGTAGTTGATTTGGAAGGATGTCTCTGTTATGCCTTCCTTCCAGTAAATCATTTGTCAAAAAAAACAGAAGAGAATCAACACAATCAGAAACAGATTGTTGAAATATTGAAAATCCAAACTGATAATATGGAAAACTTAGAAATTACAAATGATAACAGTGTAATTTATACAGACGTATCGAACAATGTTTATGCAGTAAATGTTGAAAACAAGGAAGTTTTGTCGGCGGACGAGTTAGGTACGAATGAAGATCAACTTGACAATAAGAAGGAGGCCAAGCTCTATACTTGTGATAAATGCAATATTTCTTTTCCCATGATGAAGATGTTAAAGTTTCACTGGGACGTAATGCACAAACAGGATAAAGATTATGTTACGTACACCTGTAGTTTCTGTACCTTTGAAAGTAACAACAGATCGACCTTTTACTCACATGTTAACAGGAAACATTCCACGAGCCGTGTAAATAAACGAAGAAACAAGCCGCAGGAATACTTGTGTAACTTTTGCGGATTTAAATCTCCAAACCGACGACGGTTAAAAGAGCACCTCGATCGCAAACACGGAACCGAGTACAAGTATAATTGCGAGCACTGTGGAAAGAAATTCAAAGTGAAGAGCGATATGAGATTGCATGTACGTTTCAAGCACATGGAGGACCCAGTAGTATGCGATATCTGCAATAAGACCTGCTCTAACACCAATTCACTGTACGTGCATAAAAAGTGGGCGCATTTCAAACCCAAATATAAATGTGAAATCTGCAATAGGCGTATGGTCACGCAGGAGAATTTGAATCAACATATCTTGCTACAGCACGAGCGCAAAGAGAGTTTCGTGTGCGAAGAGTGCGGCAAATCTTTCAATGACAATCACCGACTGAAGCAGCATATGATGACCCACACCGGTGACCGACCGTATGACTGTCACATCTGCGGCAAAGCTTTTGCGCGTAGAACTGTTTACAGACAGCATCTGTTACTTCACACGGGAAAACGACCGTACATTTGTGATATTTGTGGGAAAGCCTTCACGCAAAAGCCTGGATTAATATGTCATCGAAAATCTCATCCTGGAGAGCACCCTCCTTTACCAGTGGTGCACATCGATCACATTCTTAACGATTTCATGAAGAAGAATTGAAAAAGTGTTCCAAACGTGGAATAATTTCACCAAGGCACTTATTAAAAAAAATAGTATAGAACTTTTCGTCACTATATATATTAACAATTTGAGATTACATTTTAGAAATTTAATTTGTAATTTTATTGGTAAATGTATATTTTAAATTACACCTCACCGATTTGAATGTCCATTATGGAACAAAATCGGAATGGATTTTGATCGAAATTATTCCGTTTTCCCCAGAAAACAATAGAAATCTAGGAAATAATTGAATAATTCCAATCGGAATCCATTCCGACTTTTTCCATGATAGGTACCCAGGGTAAAAGCCCAGGGCACCTATCATGGAAAAAAAATCGGAATAGATTCCGATCGGAATTATTCAATTATTCCCTAGATTTCTATTGTGTTTTCTAGGAAAAACGGAATTATTCTGATCGGAATTCATTCCGACATGTTCCATAATAAGTATCCAGGATACCTATCATGGAATAAAGTCGGAATGGATTCCGATTGGAATTATTCAATTATTCCCTAAATTTCTATTGTGTTTTTTAGGGAAAACGGAATAATTCCGATCGAAATTCATTTCGACATGTTCCATGATAGGTACTTTGGGCTGCGTTCGAAAACGTTACCAGGATGTTTTCGTGTATCATGTTCTTGTTTAACATTGGGTGAGCAACAAGGATAAAACGATACGGAAGCACTCGGGTAACATTTCCAAACGTGGTCTAAATATATTGTAGGACAGAGTGTTCTAAGTGATTTTCCACAAGAATTAAATGGGGGACAGCAATCGTTTAGGAGACATAATAAATTAAAGTTCCATAATATGTAGGGGACGACATTGATAAGGGACGTATTATGCATGGCAAGAAGTCGTATGCCTCTAAGCAGGGAGGGAAGGTGGGGTGGACTAGAATCCCTAGAAGTAAGAATCTGGACGATCATCTAGTTAGAAGTAAAATGACGTACGTATATGTGCAGTATATGTGACATGCATACATGTGCACTTACACAACTGACATATACAGTTGTGTAAATGCACACATGTGCTCAGTCATCAGTTTCAATAACGACAATTGGTCGCGCCATATTACTTCAGAACCAATGAAAAATCAAACAAGATTATCCAGACTCTTAATTCTAGGGACTCTAGGGTGGACCTTGTTTCGCGTGAAAATCGGATGACTAGGCAGGGGGGAGGTGCGATAGAGCTCACTTTGCATGAAAAGTCAGAAAACTGTAGAAAATCGAAAATCCATATGAAATAGTACAATCGCGAAGCGAGGTTCACCCCACCTCCACTCTGCTAAAAGGCGTACGACTTATTACTCGAAGCGAGTTCCATTCCACCTCCTTCCCTGCTAAAGCCTTGTGTCCACGATGCTAGAAATTGGTCCGAGATCTCGGAGAGAGAAAGAATTAACCAATCACATTTAAACAATTTAGTCACATGATCAATGCGATTGGTCAATTCTTTTTTCATCCGAGATCTCGGACGGATTTTTAGCATCGTGGACACTGGGCTTAAGAGGCGTACGACTTCTCATGATAGAATAAATATCTTTATACAAACCTTATTATGAAACTTTAATTTGTTATATCTCCTAAACCAATGCTGTCCTCCGCTTAATTCTTGTGAAGAATCACTCAGGACACTCACTTCTACAACATATCTAAAGGATATTCAAATCGGTAAGGTGTATAACCTAAAATATATATTTATCTTTTTATTATCTAATACCTTTCATTGGCTATCTTTTATGTATGTGTGTATATAAGATAAAGTAGATCGTTTTGCTTCACGACATGATTAAAAATAATACATGTATAATCTTCAAATGAATGAAGTTTTATGATCGTTATAATTGTTACATGAATATCACGTAATGAGATATAAGATTATAAATGTTACAATGTGATAAACAATAGAATGTACGTCAATAAAAATAATCTCTCTAAATGATGGAGAAAATTTATTTGCAATTTAATGTCGCATATTTTTTCATAAATATCTTACAAAATTTTTTATAAGTACAATTTTTACTATGAAAAATAAATTATAATAAAATGCTTTTATAAATTTGTTTTATATATTGCATAAATAGTAATCAACAATGTGTAAGTATAACAAATTGTATAGAATAGAATAATTTTTTTACTTCAGTTCACATGCCAAGTAAAGACTACCGTACATATTAATTCACAATTTTTTTGAAGTAAAAAATTTACATATCAAAAGAATTTCAGGTACTTACAGAATTTCTGTATTTACAGAAATTTGTATGCAGATGTTTCAGTCCTTATTTTCATAAAATATTAGCAAAATATATGTCCTATTTTAATCTTTCAAATTGGCATAAATAACATTAGGATTGATAACATATCCTTATGGAAGCATTTTATTAATATTCATTTTTTTTTATTTCAGGAAGGTTAATTATACGTACTTTTAGAATAATTTTTGTTTTTGTCTTGAAAAAAAATCTATGATTAGCTATGAGATCTTATTATAAGAACATTTTTTTCAGTTTCTATTAATTTTGATAGATAACTAAAAATATTTTTAGAACTACATATAATTATCAAATATAAAATATTAATTTTTAAGCTCTGACATTCTTTTTCAATTTTGTACACAACATAAAAGTTCACAAATTTCCAGGTTGAAAATAATCACAAGTAACTCTTATGAAATAATTCACTTTTATAACTTTTCAATTCTTTTATTATTAATTTCACGATATGGAATATTGAGGATTAAGAATTATACATGAAATCTGATAATGATAAAAACAATTATTACAAATTCATCGAGTTAGTTAAATTTGCACTGTAATTTACAATTCCGCTATAACAGAATTTATTTTATTCTATTTTCTAATGTTATATGAATATATATTATAAAATTATGTTAATGTACTCTAATATATTTAATAGTTTAATATTATGTACAGTGAGTCATAGAAAGGCTGCAACACTCTTTTTTTCAATAGGTTTCGGCCTTGTTCGTAGAACAGTTAAACGTAACTGGTTAGATCCACAGCGATTAATGAGTGAATAAAAACGGTAAAAACTTAATCACTCCAGTGAACAGAGTGTATTTCGAAACTCATCGAAAAAGTGTTGCAACTTTTCTGTGATCCACTGCGATTAATCTGTTATCCTATAAGCTTTCCACATTACCAAAATTTTTGTTTTTAAACCCCGAGCAGAGGGGTGAGAATAAATTTAATTCTGCTCGTACCAATGTGTCTTCGCAAATTTTAGATTTGAATGTAAGTAGTCCAAGATCTGTATACTTGCCAGCTGTAGAATCGTAATAAAGGTATATCTTTGTAATGTTGTAGGAAGCCATCAGCGGATACTTTTGTCAGCAAAGTGGTGACGAATAAAACTGGAGCGAAAACATCGACTTTTGCATGTAAAGAAGAAAAGAAGTCACAGGAGGATTGTGAAGAAAAATGCAATCCGTTCGTCTGCGACGTCTGTCCTAAATACTTCAAGAGCAAGTATTTATTGAAACGTCATAAGCTTACGCACACGGCGGAGATTATGCGCGGATGTGAAACGGATGTGAAAGAGAATTCTACATTCACCGATGAGATGCCGCGAAAGCAGGCACCTCTCCCATGCGTAACGTGCGATTTTCGCTGCAACAAGAGATCCACGATGATCGCGCATCTCGCCGAGAAGCACGACGGAATCGCGAACAATGACAGATTCGTCAGTGACAAGCGCGAGTTCACCTGCGTCGTCTGCGGCTTGGTGTTTACCCGCAAAGAGAGTCTGAGATCGCACTTTGTTCGTAAGCATACCCAACATTACGCTTACTCGTGTGAGCATTGTGGCAAGGGATTCAAAGTTAAGGGTGACCTCACCACCCATACCCGATTGAATCATCAGGAGTCACCGGTGGTGTGCGGTGTCTGCGGCAAGACCTGCCGAAATAGCCACAGTCTGTACACCCATCAGAAACATGCGCATTACAAGGCAAAATACGAATGCCCGTTGTGTCATCGACGGCTCGTAACACAGCAGAATCTGGATCAGCACTTGCTGACGCAGCATGAGAGGAAGGAAAAGTCGGTGTGTGAGCAATGCGGCAAGACCTTCTTCGAAAATTACGATCTGAGGAAGCACATGAGAATTCACACAGGCGACAAGCCGTACAGCTGCACGGTCTGCGGCAGAGCGTTTGCCAGGCACAGCAGCCTGAGCCAACATCTCCTTCTGCATACCGGCGAGCGTATCTACGCGTGCGACATATGCAGCAAGACGTTTGCTCAAAAAGCCGGTCTCATCTGCCACAGGAAAATTCACTCGGGCGATCTGCCGCCCTTACCAGTGATACATATCGATCACATATTGAAGGAATTTATTAAGAAATAAAATCGCATAACTTGAAAACATCATTGGTGCTTTACGATCTTCGTCTTTCATTTCTTTTCTCTCTCGTAGCAATTAAAATGATTAAATAAATAAATAATTATCACGTTTACGTGCAATAAAGGCATATTAATCGCTGAAATGTAAAACAAAAAATGAATTACGAAGCATTTGTTTGTAATGTTGACTGATAGCGTTGGTATAGATACGAAAAATTTAAATGAATGGAATTAGCACATTTTTAGTTACAAAAACCTGTTAAAAACGAAATTTTCAAAAATCGCAAAGTTCGCAATAAGATCACAAAAATCGCAATAAGATAATAATAATGTGAAATTATTATGAACGATTTCTAATATTACGAAATACGTGAAGCTGCTTAATTCTTGTGTGTTTTGATTTATTAATATTTTTACGTTAACTTTAATATATTTATCAATTTTGTACATTTTATTTTTTTATTTTATATATTATTTCAAAAATTCTTAAATATTACAAGAAATATTACAATAAGAGAAGTTATAAAAACAATTCAAAACTTCATTTTATATCTGAAAAATTTTACCTTGAAATTTTACCTTAATATTTTACTTTGAAATTTTTAATTTAAAAAAATGTACAAATAAAAGAATATTATAACAAAATATAAATATACAAATATTTCATTATTCAAAAATAAGCAAAAATTAAAAAAGGTGTTATAAACTATAAAGTTATGTTTATTTTTTTTTTTAATTTGCTCTTAAAGTTTAAGCATTATAATTTCGCGAATTTTAAATCAGTTGCAATTGTAAATAACATTGTTTATGAGATATTTATAGTTTGTATTCTATTGTTTGTATTTATGTTCTAAATATTACATTTTTCGTTTCTCATTAATGTTTTTAGTAGTATAATATAATGTATTATTTAGAAATAGGCTAACTTTAAATGGATACATATTTCTAAAATTGTTAAAATAAATTGTACTGATTATACTGGATGTGTACTTATGTGCAATATTTTATTTTTTTTTAATATTTTGTTTCGAATTTTCCCATTTTATAACAATTTCGTAACTAATGTAGGTTGCAACGGAGTGCAATGCTGATCAACAAGAAGGGTAGTTTTAGCTCCTCGTTTGTGAGTACCTTCGTTGATCTGTGATCTCTGATTAAATTTATATTATAGGATAAATAATAACTTCTAGCCTATAATTTTTTGCGGTATAAATAAAATTCACATAATTGTTCTAATAATTATTTCATTCCGTGATGTTTCAGGCACCAAGGCGCGTATAATCCTCGTGGCGTTTTCATCTTTGGTAATGAATCGCTGGTAATGAAGAAGTGGCAAATTTTGGAATTTGACGGCAAACCGTATTATGCGTTTGTGCCTGAAGGCGATATGCCTTTACCGGACGAAGATCAAGTAGAATCAGAGGAGGAAGTAGAAGTAATAGAAAATGGAAATATTGGTATAGATGTAAAACGGGATTACTCAGAGGGAGAATACGATTGTACAGAAGAGAAATCATACAATGTTGAGAGCATTCTTAACGAAAATGTTGAGGAAATAGAAGAACTAGATATGAAACCAATCATACTAAACGGCATCAGTGGAGCTGTGGATGGCAAAACGGCTGGAGATTTATATCAGGTGAAAGTAGAGGGTAGTACGGTGACTATCGAGAAACTTGCATCCAACGCAGAGATAGATGAGAAGACGAGCGAAGATCAGATGGAGGATGCAAATGATGATGAGGGAGAAATAGAATATCTTGAGGAAGCAATGCTAGATGCACCTAGCACACCCCCTAGCAATAAAGCATCGCGTATGAAAACACCTGCAAAGAATTCCAGTGAGGCTATGAAGTGTAAATTGTGCTCGGAGACGTTTGATACGATTTTAGCCTTCAGAAAACACGTAGCATGGACTCATAAAAAGAAGATGTGTATAATAGAAAACGACACTTATATATGCGCTGTGTGCGGCTTTAAAACTCAGAAGAAGAGTTTGTTTGCCGCTCATCTGGATAGGAAGCACGAAACTTGGAAATCCAGGAGACGGTCTACCAACACGAAATTTCCTTGTAGTGCTTGCGGCTTTATTTGCAGATCGAAGCATTCCTTGCAGTCTCACTTTACGAGGAAACATACGGACAAGTACGAGCATCAGTGCAGTTTTTGCTCAAAAAAATTTAAGGTCAAGGGGGATCTAACGAATCATATACGATTTCATCATAAAGAGAAGCCGGTCAAGTGCGACGTATGTGGCAAACTGTGCCTTAATTCCGGCTCGCTTTACGTCCATCAGAAGTGGGCACACTACAAACCTAAATATGAGTGTCACATCTGCAAAAGACGTATGGTAACACAAGCGAATCTGGATCAACATTTGGTGACACAGCACGAAAAACGCGAAAAGATAGTCTGCGCGGAATGCGGTAAAACTTTTACAAAGAAAGACTCATTCAAGAGGCACATGGTGGTACATACAGGATGCAAACCGCATTCCTGTATGATCTGTAACAAACCCTTCGCACGAAGATCCCAGTTGCGTCAACATCTGCTTATTCATACTGGAAAGCGTCCGTTTGTATGTGACATATGCGGCAAAGCATTCACGCAAAAGCCAGGCTTGATCTGCCACAGAAAAACTCACCCTGGCCAGCATCCGCCGTTACCCGTGATGCCAATCGCAGATTTCGTTAAAGAGTTCACTGACGGATATGTACAGGAAATGAACATGCAAGAGAACGAAGAGGAGATCATTCAGGAAGAAGTGTTGAACGTTTAATTCGTCGTGTGGATACATATTGAAGTATATATTTTTTTACCAGTGTCTAAAACAGCAAAAACACACAATTATTACGGATTAAAAATGAGAAGAATTGAGAAATTTTATGTACTTATTGTTAGTACAAAAATATTAAAAGCTGAAGCGACAATTACAAACGGAATTTTTATTTATGTATCTTATGTTTTCATGCAGAATGTACCGTATATCGATTACTACACCTCTATTTTAATAATACAATCAGGCTCTTTTCAATCATATTGTTTATTCTTTCCTCTATTTGTTTTTTTATTAATTATTTATTCTTTTTTGGTATATTGTTTTTGCGTTTTAGACAAATGTAAAAAGTGAAAGCAAAAGAGAAAAACATAAACAATGAACAATAGAGAAATGGAGAATTAAATGATGAAACTCGCGATTCTAAAAATTCAAAATAAAGAAAAGGAAATATCAGTAAACAAGTTGTCGATTATTCAAATTTTTTCATGTATTGTAATTATCTAACTTTATTTCTTTAAAAATCCAGTTTTATCGAATTATGAAATTTTTTTGTAATTATCGCTAATAAATTTACATAATGTAGGTTATTCAAACTGTATACGTTATTTGTCAAAAAATAGTTACAATTTAATTTTAAAATTTTAAAATTTAAATAGTGATTACTCAATGTAATATAACTAAGAAATAAGAACGTATTGATAAAAAAATTCCATTGATAAGAATATGAGGTTTGTAATGTATAATTATTTCTTTATTTCCAAAGTTTGAATAATTATTTAGGATAACTGAATATACATATAATAAATAAGTATAAATGTAGATATGTAGCTAGCAATTGTAAATTACATCTTTCTAAGAATAGAGAAACTGATCTTACCATTTCTGTCGGTTTTTCGCATCTTGTTGATTATCATTACAATAAAATTAAAACTACATTTCTTTAATCAGTAAAATACATTTCGAATTATATAATGTTATAATAATGTCATAATGTTTATATGTGTGGACTTATTAAAATTAATGCACGGAAAAAAACAGAAAATTCACTGATTCACAGCAAATCTACAATCGTAATATATAGATAGTCAATTTTCTATGTTAAAGTAGCAAAGTTGACAGCTGAATAACATTAGCGATTTGTTAAACCATCAAATCTTCTTTGTTACAGATATTGAATTCGCGCAGTAAGTTATAGGTTTGCTGTACTACTCAATTTATTTGTTTTTTCGTGTGAAAAAATATAGCTATACATTATTTCGACGATAATTTTTATTTGATTATTATTCAATGTATTCTTAATGCTATTTTATTGGTTAAAGGAAAATAAGGTCAATAACACAATATGTTTATCGCTGCAAATGTTGATTTTGTAGAAAAGGAATGCAATGTACAATAATAGCTACAATAATACAAATTAATCATAAAGTAATGTAAGTACAATTGGAAAATTAAAGTTATATAAGTTTTCCCCTCAATGCAACATTATTTTACGGAACATAAATTTAAATAGAAGGTAAATGTAAAAAGAACATTTAATCGTTATACTAAATTTAATCTTATTTCTTTTTTTCTCTTTTATGCTATAAATATATTTTATACGAATATTTCACATATTATATTATTTCATTCATTGGTGTAAATTCGAATTCGCAATCTGTGCATGATAATTTAAACATTTTACAATTGGAGAGAATATAAGATAATAAGCAGATACTTAATTATTTCTTCTGTTATTCAAGATTGGTTTTAAAAATTAAAATAACTTAAATAGAAAAGTTAGTAATTATTGATTTTATAAATCAATAATGATTTTCAGAGTGCTTTTTTTATAAATAAAAATATCTTTTTTGTTTTACCACATTAAAATAAATATTTTATCTTTTTAAAGGATTTAATTTACTCTGACAATTCGATCAGGAAATATATTTTTGAAGATAAATTAAAAACAATATAACAAAATATATTTTATAATATTATATAATATTAAATAAAATTATACAAATTTGACATTATATTATCATCTTTTAAATAAAATATTTTATTTGAAAGATTTTTTTATTTAATCTAGTCTTAAAATTTCCTCTTCGAATGGTCAGAAGAAAAGTAAATTCCGTAAAATATATCGAGACACTACTATGTCTCCAAATTATTTTTTATTTTTTTTTCTTATTTTTTACCTTAAAGGGCGTCTCTTAGAATTCGTAAAATCATAATTTTTTTGAATGAAAAGAATATCGTGCTTAAATTTAATATAGTATAATATTTGATGATAACTTAATTGCTGTATAACATAAAATTTTTGTACCTATTGTATAGTAAAGTTTTCTAATATTTATTAGTGTTATATATGATATAGTAGAATTAGTGTTATTATATGTAGAAAAATAAATATTTTCATTTATACAATAATACGAATTAACTATTTAAATGTAAAACAGTATTTGTATAGGATCCATTTTAATCTATCTAATAGAATAGAATATCTCTTAATTTATCTTAGAAAATTCTTAAGTTTAAACTAAAAGTTGTTAAGGGGAAAGAAGATGGCGATCTTTGAGTGACCTTGAGATGTCCTTAGGGTCAAATGAAGATTATTTAAAACTTTAACTGGAATTATGTAATTTTTTTTACATAATATGATTTCTTTAGTTTCTCTGCATGTAAAAGTATTAAGGTAGATGTATTGAAAAGTATTAAGGTAGATATATCAATAGTTTTTGAACTGTTTTATATTTTATTTTGGCACATATTGACATGAAATATTAAACATCTTGTAAACTATTCATTTTTTGATAATTGTACCTTAATACTTTTATGTACAGAATAATGAAATAAATCAATTGGTGTAAAGAAAAGTTTATTTTAAATACATAGTTTATTTAAAAAAAATTATATATTTTGTAGTATACAACCGAAGTAGTGCACAGCGCTTACAAAGCACTAAAAAAGCACATATAATCGCTTTTTAGCGCTTTACAAGCGCTGCTATGCTATTTGGGAAGTATATAATTTTTTTTATTAAGTAACTGTTTTTTTACATCAATTGATTTATCTCGTTATTCTGCGCATAAAAGAATTAAGGTACGATTATTAAAAAATGAACAGTTTACAAGATAATATTCTTGAGGCTTTCACGGGTGTTACCTATGTGACAATCTTGCGTTTCGCGGGTTTTCTCCGTGTTCAGATCCATTCTTGGAATGCCAACGTTTCGTGAACCTTGCAGTTCACTTCATCAGGGCGAGGAGCAGCCTGATACTAAGCTGTTCCCCCGGGTCGTTCCTTTTATATCACAATTTTCTCCCCCCTCCTCCCCCCCACACAAGCAGCGTAATATAAAAGGAACGACCCGGGGGAACAGCTTAGTATCAGGCTGCTCCTCGCCCTGATGAAGTGAACTGCAAGGTTCACGAAACGTTGGCATTCCAAGAATGGATCTGAACACGGAGAAAACCCGCGAAACGCAAGATTGTCACAGTTTACAAGATATTTAATATTTCATGTCAATATGTGCTAGAATAAAGTATTATATAATATAACTCGAAAACTTATTGATCTTTCGATATTTCTACTTTAATATTTTTATATGCAGAATAATTAGAGAAATTATATAATGTAAAAAAATATCAAAATATATTTTATACAAAATTGTTAAAATTAATAAATCTATACATTATTCGCTCCTAAAATTCTTTCTTGAGTAGTGGTGCCCTTTAAAATATTGTTTTGAAATTTTAGCCACTTATTTTCGTTTATTGTTAAAAAAAATATACCATTCTATTTAAAAAAATTTTTAAATCTTCACCTGACCTAATTAAAAGGACATCTTCTCAAGGTTAACAAAGGTTACCATTTTTTTTCCCCTTAGTAACTGAGCAATTTTTGTCTGAAACAGTTTCGTCTTAAATTTAAGAATTTTGGAATATTTTACTGGATGGATTAAAATAAACCATCCTATATATTAAATATCGTTTTATGTTACATAAAATTAAACAGTTATTATTGATTTTTGCACGATACATGTTCTTTAGAGGATACATTAATATTAATTTGAATGATTTCACATTGAATGACTTCATATGTGAAAGATGTATTGCAGAATTATTTCTTTTAAAATATAACTGCACTGAGAAAAATTTCTGGTTGAAAATAAACTAGAAATCAGAAAATTCTGATCGTACCAATCAGAATTTTGGTTATCTCTAGTAGAGTTACAGTAGATTCAACCAGAAAATTCTGATTTGTCCATTTTCAACCAGAATTCCAATTAATGCAAACAGACTTTTTCCAGTGTGTGTTCAACAAAGTTAGACTAGTTAGTAAGTTGTGTGTACAGGAGCATAGATTTCTGTTTTAAAGAAATATTTTTGATAATTTTTCATTGTAAATTATACTTAGATAATAATAAATTTAGTTAGACAGCATATATATTTAGTTAAAGAGTATTAATAGTATATAGATTATAATGATAGAGTATTAACATTGTGCGATCCTATTGTAATAGCCTATGCTTGACTAAACTTTTACTCAGTCAGCCAAATCTGTCAAAAACAAATTTTTAAATACTTGCTACAAATTTTGTCGACAAAGAACACCAAATAAAATACAAGTTTATTGTTAACACAAATCACATCGGATTTGTTATCAATTTTGTTTGCAAGTTTGATGTAAATCTAACGACAATTTGCTAACAATTTGCTTTTTGGATACCTATGCCACTTTCGAAAAAAATTCAGATTTTATGAAGCATATTTCATAAAGTTGCAATATGAGTAAGTATACTTTGTATTAATCAGATATGTTTTGAGAGTTTAATGATAATAATAATTTTTTTCTGCAACTTTTAGGAGTATAATCGGTACGGATTCTTTAAAAAATTCAACGAAGAACGGTCTGTCGCAGTTCCGATTTCCTGAGAAGTATCACGTAGAAAAATCGAAATTAAAAGTAAGTTTATATATACAAAAAGCATGAAACTCAAGAAAACTATATTCGTCGTCTTTATTTTATCTAAGTGTAAAGTGGAAGTTTATAGTGAAAAAACATTTAAGAAATATAGTCAGAAAAAAGAGAAGTTGAGCAAGAGAATTTGAATCTACAATGACATTAATTTTATTATTCTTAAGTCAGCTTGAAAAGTCATAGAAGGAATTATCTTCATTTCTGCAGAATTGCGAAGAATCTCTTGAGTTGAAATCAATTAGTTATTATCAATTCTTTTGAATTGATAATACAATATATCGAATAGAGAAATATATAATATAATTTTCCTGCGATATTATTGTCTACACGCAAAAGTGGATGCTATGAGAGTATTAGAGTTATGTATGTAATTTCTGCAGGATAAAGAAGGATTCCATAGGCATGTGCAATACATATGCAATCGATATGCGACCTGTACGGCAAGTACCAGAATCTATTCAAAAGATAGAATAAGATAAGTCGCATCTACAATAATTTTTTTAGCATGCGTGTAAGAGGAAGTTTATGATAAAAAAGTTGCTAGAGCAGCAACAAGTAGCTTGCACCACAAGTTATACAATAACCGGAAAGCTATCGTCTACTATCTGCGGTAAGAACCTTGAACAGCAAAAATTCCCTAAGGACACATGTGAGATATTACGATAACAGTGTGATGACGTATGGCTGCACGAGGAGATTCACAATCCAGAACAAGTAAAAGCAACATCTACTGATGTACATCAACATTAGATCTGCGACGTCTATAGTCAAAGCTTCAAGTAGAAGTTTGATCATACATAGGAAGAACCATCCTTTATCTTGATTTTCTACAATATCGATCATCTTATCGAAAACCTGCTGAAAACGAAAGCGGAAAAGAGGAATTAATGTCTTAAAGAA
The DNA here is from genome assembly GCF_001594055.1 of Mycetomoellerius zeteki. Lineage (NCBI taxonomy): Eukaryota > Metazoa > Arthropoda > Insecta > Hymenoptera > Formicidae > Mycetomoellerius > Mycetomoellerius zeteki. The sequence goes on from NW_017256040.1 coordinate 263,501, forward strand.
GAAAAACGAATTCGAGACGTGTAATGTTCACAGACTACGTAAATAAATTCTTTTAAAACTAATAGCGTTTTCCACTGGGAAAACTGGTGCAGCACTAGCGCCGTCCTAGGTTTATATGAAAACTGCATTAATGCAGTAATAGTGCAGACTCAGAGGAACACATGATTGCATCGATTTTTGTTGTCACTTCGAGCATAACCTTAAAAAAGGATAAAATTTACTTAAACTTTTTTACCCGGATTATTACAAAATCTCAATCACCCGCAACTCGCCGGCTCGCGTAAAGGAGGCATGGCAGTGTCGTTGCGCTTAGCGCCGAGACACTACCGTGTCTCCTGATCCTCCTGAACATCCTCGATTATTTATTAATTTTTTTATAATTTTTTATAACAATAATATTTTTAGTTTTTGCATATCTAGTAAAATAACTAGGATTAATATTTTACTAGATACGCAAAAACTAAAAATATTATTGTTATTAATTAAAATAATTTAATATCATGCCTTAACATATGATCGTATCTGAAAGCGCAAATACATAACCTTAATTTCAACTTGCACTGGTCTTCACTGATTTCAAAGACAGTGGAACAATAGTTGAATTCAGTGCAAGTTTTTTTGCACCATTTTTGTCAGTGGAACATTAAACACTGAACTGGTTTTCACAGTGGAATAACAAAATTGCACTCAGTGCGCACCAGTGTTGCATCAGTTTTCCCAGTGAAAAACGCTATAAGACAAATGCCCGTATTCATAGTCAAGCCTTATATTTAAAGCTTCCTTAAGTTTATTTTTAAATGTTCAGTAGCTAATAAAATAATTTATAAAGCATCTGAAGATAAATTTAAAGAAGGCTTAAATATAAGATTTGACTATGAATATGGGTATTACTCTTAGTTTTAAAAGGATTTACATAGTAGAATTTGCGAGGACAAGGAAAAGTTTATATTATTGTACTAGAATATTTTGCTAAAGAATATTTTGCTAAATAAAACATTTTAAACCAACAAAGATTCCTAATGCAAGTATTGTCGGTTTAATAATATTAATATAATTTGTATATGTATATACAATAGTGCTTATAAATATTTTGACACTAATGTTTTTATCGCTTCATGAAAAGTTAAATACTCGATTAAAAAAAATCGCAGAGAAGCTTTTGATTATGCATTTTAAAGCGCAAAAATAGGACTTTAAATTCTGTTTGAATTTTTTTCTACATTTTGTTCCTAAATTACATAAAATTTGAAATCGATATTTTTTGTCTTATTTTGAAACGCTGCAGTTTGATGAAACATCGGACAAAATATAATATAAAAGTATTTAATGTAATTTAGAAACAAAGTCTCATACAAAATTCAAATACAGATTTAAAGCTTTATTTTTGCGTTTTACAATGCATGGTCGAAAATTTGTCTATGATTTCTTTCACCGAGATATTTAACTTTTTATGAAATGCAACAAAAATATTAGTATCAAAATACTTATGAGCGCTATATGCGTATATCCATATTTATTATTTCTTTTAACAAAAATATCTGTATCTAAGTTTTTAGATTGAAAAACTGAAAATGCTAATTAATATTTTATTTTGGTTGCAGAACGTATGTATGTTGTATTTTTGTTATTGATATGACATTTGCATATTCTCTAAAGAGTGACAATACTAAAATTGTTAAAATAATAAATGATAATAAAATAGTCACAATGTTATCTTATGAATTTTTGTTATTTCACTAAACCTTCTATATTATAGTTTTCCAAATATCTTCAGTTCTAATATCTATAAAGAAAGGTGCGATTTGTTAATATTTTGTATTATAAGAGTATTGTAAGATTTATAATAAAATACTGAAATATTAGCTAAAATAATAAATTTAATAATTGTTGAAAGGACACTGTAAAATTTTGTATAATCTTTATTTTTGAAACTTTGAAACTTTTCACAGAATGTTAAGAGAACTCATACTTTCCGTTAAAGTCGACTATAATCGAAATTTTTTGTCAAGTGATTAAATCGTTAAAGAAAAATAGTATAAGCGAGTGAGGCACTTTTCTCATATTTTTATATATTTCTTGACAAAGAATTTTTTTATGTCGTAGGTTTGATTTGCTAGAAATGGACGATATCAAGAATGAAGCCATGCGGGATTCTCACGCATTCTTTATCGACACATCTTCGAATATCGCCGATATAATCAGCACGGATAGCAGTAAAGAGAACAGGAGTGTAGTGAAACGCTTACGTTATTCCTGCAACGTTTGCTCGTTTCCGTGCCGAACGAAGGGAAATTTAAAAAAACACAGGCAGCTTCACAAGAATACATGTAGGATATGTAACGAGCTTTTCGCCTCATCGGAGAAGCTAGAGCATCACATGGTTGTGCATCATGGCGAGCCTAAATATACCTGTAAACTATGCTACTCTGTTTTATGGAACAAAGCGGACATGAAGAAGCACCTTGTCGTAAACCACTTATTGGTAGACCCTTTCTGCAACACGTGCACCACCTGCAATAAGGAATTCCAATCGAAGTTCGCAATAGAGAGGCACATGTATAGCCAGCACGCGAAACTCTCGGTAGGATGTACTATCTGTAGACGCATCTACAACAGCTTCACCGCGTTGAAGGCACACAACAAGCTTATTCACCTGAAGACCGGTTACCAGTGTGAGATTTGCAAGCGACGTCTCCACACTATGGATTCCCTGGAGAAGCACCTACGACGGCATGAAGGCACGCGAAATATAGACAGTTACATCTGCACAACATGCGGAGAAACTTTTCTCACCAAAAATAATTTAAACAAACACGTGGTCATCCATGGCGACGTCAATCCTTACATCTGTCCGGTCTGCCAGAAGGCTTTCGACAAACGGGCGAATCAAGTGCAACATATTTTGACGCACATGAGTAACGTTTATGCGTGCGACATATGCGGACTTAGATACTCGCGAAGGGCTGCCCTATTATGGCACAGAAAAATGCACCCTGGACCGCTCGGAAAATTGCCGGTTATACCCGTGATAGGCATTGTGAGCGAATTTGTTAAGAATTACATTAGCAAAACGAAAAATTTACCAAATACTTAATTCGAAGTCTGATGGTTAAATCTAGAAAGTACTAACTAAATCATTTATTTAAACGTTACTTTTTTTTTAAGATATAGAACTTTTCTGAAGATAAATTTTCAATAAATACGTGATCTTAGTATAAGTGTCTTCAGTAATTGCAATTATAGGATAAGATATCTTTATTTTTTCTCGAGTATGTATATTATGAATTTCTGTTAATGATGTTATGTGATGTTATATTTTGTAAAAAAAAAACGCAGTTCGATATATGATTAGTTCGTACATGTATAGCGAATTTATTTGAAATATATGAACAATTAATTCAAATTGTTTTTCCCAAATTGTTTCTGATTATACTCTATTTCCCAATAATTATGTATCGATCTGTAGAATTTACTTATTCGTTATCAGGTAAGTTACTATTTGCCATTAATTAATTATGCCAAATAATTAATTATGGTACTGATAAGCTCTTTTTTTTAGGTGATCCGAGAGTTTTGTGTTGCATTATGAAAAGCTGATATTTAATTTTCGCAAATCTCCGAAGATTTCTAATCACATTTAGGAAGGTAACTTAAGGAACAACGACAATAAAACATCCGAATGTTTATTAAATCGCTTCCAATGATTATTATAAATCGTTCCCAGCTGCTTTCTCCACCCGATGATTTTACTCGACAGGCGTACAAGCAATCCTTCCTTTGATTTATAGCTAACAGTAATGTGAACTTTTGCCTTTTTATGTTTTAGAGTGGATCCATTGAACGTTGAATCCAATATCCAAAAACCATTCGTCGGAATTGAATGCGAACAGACGGAAAGAAAGAAGTCGTTAATAGAACGTGAAGGACGACTGTCCGAGATAAATGCGAATCTAATGAGAGAAGAGCTTAATTCGCAAATCATAACTGAAGAGAATCGACCGACTAGAAAGAAAACGACGTGTGTAGAGTGCAATCATTGTCGCCGTAAATTCTTGAAGAAGAGTAACCTCGCCGAGCACCTGAAGCAGCACAGACACAAATGCGCCGAATGTCCGAAAACCTTCAGCCTGCGGCGTTATCTGGCCTCCCATGTTGAGAAGAATCATCGGCAACAGATGTACGAGTGCAGCGTGTGTAAGTATAAGAGCAACAACAAAGGAACCTTAAAGAATCACTATATCCGGCTACACACGAGTAACTACGACTACGCGTGCGATACGTGCGGCAAACAGTTCAAAATAAAGAAGGCTCTGAATCACCATGTAAAGCAGAACCACAGCGAAGCTCCGCCTATTGTGTGTGACGTCTGCGGTCATTTCAGTAAAAATCTCCACGCCCTCAAGGCTCACATGAAGTATAGGCATTACAAGCCGGAGTTTGTCTGTCGAATATGTCGACGAGGTATGACCACGCAGGAGAACTTAGAGCAGCATCTCATGTGGCATGAAACTAGGGAGAAGGTACTCTGTCCGACTTGCGGCAAGAGATTCCGGGGACGCGATCTAGACTCACACATGAGAGTACACACTGGAGTGAAGCCATTTCCCTGTCCCGTCTGCGGAAAGACTTTTCGGCGTCAAACTGCTCAAGAACAACACGTGTTGATCCATACCGGAAAAAGACCCTACATTTGCGATATTTGTGGTCAGACGTTCGCCCAAAAGCCTGGCCTGATCTGCCACAGAAAGAGGCATCCTGGCCCATTACCTCCGCTGCCAGTGGTCTCTATTAAGAACATTGTCACCGAATTTACGAAAGAATACGCGATGAAAAACGCGGTCATAAAGATTGAATAAAATGTATATGTTTTTAGTATTTCTAGTACAACTGATGAAATGAATTGTGGATAAATGCTTCGCGATTACATCAATAGTAATTAAAAATTTGGCTTAAAAAAGATCGCGATGATAAAATAACAATTTGAAAGTTATTATTTAAACGATATTTTTTATTTATACGAAAAAGCTACATATATCTTTTATATATTTTGTAGATATAAATGTGATATTTATATAAATTTTACATTCTTATAAAAATTACTTTTTATATTGATATGTATACGTCACACAGTCAAAGTGTTAACTTTAGTAAATGTATATATTGATTACAATAAAATACGATAAGTGTATACATCTACTGAGTTAACACTTTGATTGTGATGTAATAAAGATACACTTTTTGAACAAAAAATTGTATAATTATATAATGTATAATGTATAATTTGTAAAAATGTATAAATGTAAAAAATGTATAATTATATAACATAATATATAATATACATATTATGTATAAAATACGATAGGTCAGGCAATACGTGACCTTAATTTTGCTTTTAACGATCAAGATAGTAAAAATTAAGGTTATTTGTTGACTCATCCATGTATGAATATGTACACACACACACACACACACGCGCGCGCGCGCGCGCGTACGTACGTGTAATTATGCGCGTGCGTGCGTGCGTGCGTGTGCGCGCGCATTACATATGCACATTTTTCTATGTCAAGTTTTGAAGTATGAATACCTTTTTGCAATTTTCTACTGTATTTTGTATATAGTTTGCAATAAAAATTATGATTTTTATAAATTTTGTATATTATTAATTTCCTATGTGTAATAATAAGTATAACATGAAAGAAATTGGAGAATACAATTTTTTATTTATTATGTACATACATATATATATTATGTATACATATATATCATACATATATCTTATATATGTGTTTGTATGTATAATATCAATATTCAAATACAACATATAATTAAGTGGTCTTATAAATCATAATATTCAGTCATCTAATATTACTTTCTTTCATTTGAAAGTATTTTTGGCAATCAGTGATAAAATTTTAGATAGAATATTTTTTTATTTTATTATTATAAAAAATTTATCATAAAATTTTTATTAAATAAACGTCAACATTTTTAAACTACTATTTAATCATATTTTTTATTAATGTTGAATCATATTTAAAAATAATTTACATTACGTAAATTATGATCTACTTGAAATTTGATTTTATATAATAGTATCTTCATATTGTTTACATTCTCTTTGTAGATTAAAAATATTTTCGTGTAAAAAAAAATACTGGAAATCATTCAACACTCTTAATATCTCAAGTAAGTAAGCTCAATATCCAGAGATAGATCTTGCATCGTGTGTAATCAAATTTAATTTGTTCGTAATTTATGTTTTAGTGATTCACCTGTGGATCCTCTGACGGTCATGGACGCCAATAATGTGGAACACTTGTCCGAAACCATAGAATGCTTACCCGAGTACGACTTATTACCAAATAAAATCAAACGATATATCGCTAGGAGAGAAAGAAAAATGAAAGAAGATATGAGAAAGCAGAGCAAAATCAATCAGAACAAAATCGACAAAAAGAAACCTAAACTTTCCTTCGAGTGCGCCACGTGCGGCCAATGTTTCAGCCAGAAAGCTACCATGATAAAACACATGAGCTTGCACAAATATCAATGCCAAACTTGCTGCCAGAGCTTTGGCCTGAAGCGAGAATTGAAGCGCCATATCATGAACGTTCACGGACCTCTCCTGTATCCATGCAGCATCTGTGACTACAAGAGCAACAACAAATGCACCTTAAAGGATCATTTTATACGGAAACACACGAGCGGCTTTCAGCATTCTTGCACGGTTTGCAGTAAGCAGTTCAAAATCAAGAACGACCTAAAACAACACATGAATCAAGTTCATAGTGGGGAACCGCCCATCATCTGCAGCATCTGTGGACACGCCTGCAAGAACGTGCCCGCTATCAAGGCGCACATGAAGTATCGGCATTACAAACCGGCTTACGAATGCAAAATATGCAAACGTGGTCTTACCACTCAAGAGTATCTCGACCAACACCTGATCTGGCATGAAAGAAAGGAGAAGGTCATCTGTCCCACCTGCGGCAAAACCTTCGGTCAGAAGAGGGACTTGGACCTTCACTTGAGGATTCATCAGGGTATCCGACCATTCTCTTGTCCAGTCTGCGGTAAAACCTTCCCCCGAAAGACCGCACAAGAACAACACATATTAATTCACACCGGCAAAAAGCCATATATTTGCGACATATGTGGACACACCTTCGCACAGAAACCCGGACTCATCTGTCACAGGAAACGGCATCCTGGACCGTTACCGCCCTTGCCTGTGGTATCCATTAAGAAAATAATCATGGAATTTACGCAGGAATTGGTCTCTTCTACACAACAAGATAAAGTAGATAGCTAAATATTTATTTGAAAAATTGCTCTAACGTAGATTAATTAAATTTGTTTACATTAATCCCATGATGCACATGATTCCGCGCGAAGACGTATTATTGTGATAAATTCACGAATTTCACAATTTATTTCTCTGTATATCAAAGATTATTTTAAGAGAACAACTGATTCTTAAAAGCTTCGAAATATATTTTGAAATAATACAAAATTTCTAAAATAATAATTAAATAACATTAATATCATAAATTTCAAAATTTAAAATTAAAAAGCAAGTTTAATTTTATTTTCTGAATTCGAACTTTTTTTGTCTATACAACGTCTACTTCTATGTCGCGATTAAGTTAATTCTAAATAATATAATTTTTAGTTAGATGTATTATCAAACTAACTGACGTGTATTTTACAATAAAAAATGAAATTTTAAATAGAGTTTTGTACATTATATATATATATATATATAATTGTTATGTACGTATCCATTTATTCTCGGATTAAAATTCACTTCCTACTGCTTCATTCACAAAACTTGAAACTTTCTTAGAATTTTTTATAAAATCAAGAGTGCTTAAAAGAATCGGAATTAAATCCGGAACGCACAGAATCAATGGTTTTTATATTAGGAGATGTGTCATTCCAATTATTTGTTATATAAATTTTTTATACACGCGACATTTTCTCAAAATTTCAAAATTATAAAATTTTTCTATTTACAAGATTACGATGTATAATGTATATAAATAATTATGTATCTACTTCTTTTAAACGAATAAAATAAAAAGAAGATATTATCCAATAACCTTAACAACGTATGTTTTGAAATTTATGAAGACTATTATTATTTAAAAATAATAAAATAGATGCAATGTTTTCGTTTTTACAATACTTATTTTACAAGTATGATACTATATTTATTATATTGTAACAGTTGTAACACGAATAATTTCTTTTTAAAAATCATTTAAAAGTCATTTCTTTTTAAAAATTGGTTTTTGAAATTTGCGTGAAAATATCTTAAATTTATTTACAAAATCTTGTAAAAATATCATGCCGATTTAATAACGAAACGGAAATGATTTATTCTTATTTACAGTTTCGGTTTCAATTTTACAAAAAAAAAACTGCTAAACTTTTCAGAATTATTACGTCAGTATCTTGTTAATATATTGTTAAAGTTTCGTATGTTATCGTATCTATTTGTTCAAGACAAAGTGATGAAAGGGTAGGTAACACAAATTGAAGAGGTAAAAGTAAATTGTTAAAGTTTTTTATTACAAATCTATTACAAAAATGTAGTTAGTTAATTTTTCAGTGGAAAATCGTTAGTTAATTTTTGTTCTCTTATAAAATTCCATCGTGAAACGTGTATTTCATTATTCTCCTCTCCTTTCAGGCAAAGACGGGGTAGATCACGCGACGTTCACCAATGCGTCAAATGCGGGGCTCGCTTCCGTCATACGCGGAAGCTCGTGGAGCATCTGAAGAACCTGCACAACATCGACCGGGCATTTAGCTGTGATGAATGCAGCAAGACATTTCGCAGCCCGATGAATATAGCTCGCCACAAACTAATTCACACGGGACTGAGGATGTTCAGTTGCGATCTCTGCGAGTACAGCACTAACCAGAAGTCCAATCTGGAGTGCCATCGTCGCCGACACGCGAAGGACTATAGCTTCAAGTGCGAGACGTGCGACAAGGGCTTTTATTACAGGACTGAGTATATAGAGCACCAGAATACACACACCAACAAGAATCTGTATCGCTGCGAACACTGTTGTAAGCATTACAAATACAAGAAGAATCTATTAGTACATCTAATGATGCATCACACTGGCAAACAAACCGCCGCGACTGCGAGGAACGCGAGGACGAGGCATACGTGTAAGTTTTGCCTGGAGAGATTTGTATATAAGAGACTGCTGGATAGGCACATGAAGAATCAGCACGGCTTCACGAACGCGCCGGCGAAGTACCTGTGCGACTTGTGTGGTGCGGAATTATCATCGATGAGACGACTGTTAGTGCACAAACGCAGTCACACGGGCGAGAGAATTTTTGAGTGCGACATGTGCGACAAGAGATTTGCCAGTAAGGAGAATCTAAATATTCACAAACGGACGCACACAGGCGATAAACCGCATGTATGTCCGCAGTGTGGCCGCGGCTTCACGCAAAGGACATCCCTGGTTTTTCATCTGCGGTATCACTCGGGTCAGAGACCTTATCAATGTCAGGATTGTGATAAAGGATTTGTGTCCAATACCACGCTCAAGAGACATCGCAAAATGCATGAGAAGATCACGCAACCTAAGCTATGAAATGGAAAACTTACGACGAATCCGATACATTTCGATCTTTCTAGTTAAAACTTTTTGACTGCGATTGTAATATTTTGTAATATATGTAATATAAATAATTTTGGAACGAGAAATGATATTTTGTTTCTAAAATTTGCGGTTGAATCTTATTCGTCACTGTGGCTTTCTACGATGTGATCTGTGTGAGTTCTTTTCAGCTGCGAAAACGCATTTTACAAAAGCATCGATTTTATAGGTAATGATTGAATGTTAGTAGAATTACAGTTACCTTTTTACAACGCTTTATGTAAATGTGTATCGATCATTGCAGCCAGTGGACGAATAATCACGATTTGAAGATGAAGAATGAGGACTTGCTTGATCTTGGACAGAAGTGAGTTGCATATAATATATATATATATATATATGTATGTTAATAATATATAATATATCTCTTGCATGCATTTCATGTTCACAGAAGATAATAAATTTACAAATATCGTAGAAGTTCAAGTTTTTATTTCATAATTTATTTTGAGAAATTCAATTTATAGTTCTCACCAGGAAATGTGAGAAATTATAATAGATTTAGATTTTTTGGATAAAAGATTTAAAATTAACTATTTTCTTCAGTGCTATTTAAAAAGTATAACTAATAAATGTTAAAACTAAATTTAATTTAAAAATTAAATTTAATATGATGTAAAAGGATAAGTTTTCAATTTTTATTTCTAAAATTTTTGTAGATTCTTAATCGAAAATTCTGATATTTTAATGAATCTTTATGGATATTTATTTATTAATTCAAATTATATTCTATTTGTGTGTGACAGCAATTTGTGTTAGAAAAAATAATTATATAAATCTGATATAATTTATTTTAGAAAGTAAATTATAAGTAAATTGTTGATCTAACAATAAGCTCTATCTATAATCATTCAAACGTTTGTTGTTTTGGTTGCAGATTTGAGGGTGGTGAGAAGATCTGCGAATTGTGTCAGGCAAAATTTCACTTCGTTACCAGACTGGTTGCACACCTGAGGATAGCGCATGGCATCGATCGTCCTTTCAAGTGTGTTACCTGTGGGAAGAATTATCCTCAGCAGTTCATGCTTAACGCTCACGTGAAGAAATCGCACACGCCAAAGACTGTGCCATGTACCCAGTGTAGCTTTATGGGTGTCAGTGTGATCGATGTGAAAAAACACAAACGGCGACGTCACCGAACCTCGGAATTCACGTGCGAGATTTGCAGCGAGGATTTTATCGATAAGGACACTCTGATCGTACATACGGCGACGCACGATTTCATGCAGCGATGCAACGCTTGCGGTAGCATCTTCAACGACGTGTACAGGTATATCTTCTTAATCGTTGAATCTGCTGTTATTGTAAAGTTTATTTATATAATGTTTTTTAAACGAAATCCATATGTTTAAATTTTTCTAAATTCTTTATATTCGGAAGAAGTTTAATTCTGACCGTTTCTCGATTGTCTCATGTTAAAACAACTATCATCCTTTTTTATTTGTTTGATTTATTTGTTATCGAAATCCTATCCTCAACCTGCTTTAAAAAATGAAGTATAAAACTCCTTTGTTCTCCTTTTGAGATTAAAAAAAAGTTCTATTACAATTTTTTAAATCAATTAACTTTACGATATCAAGATGACATTGATGTTATGAGAGCATGTTATACAGCTTGAAGGAACACAATCGTCTCTATCATTATGATCCTGCATCGGACGGGAAGTTTGAGGAATCTAGCGAGAACGAGTTCGAGCACAAATGCGACGTTTGCGGCAAGGTTTATAAATATAGGTCGATACTGAAGCAACACAAAGTCAGGACTCATGGTGTCCCATCGAACTACGAGAGACGCAAGTATCTTTGCGCACTGTGCGGCAAGGAGCTGAAAACCGCGAAGGGCCTCGAAATTCACAATAGATCGCATACCGGTGAAAAACCGTATACCTGCGAAGTATGCGGTAAATGTTTCGCCTGTGACACCATGCTGAGAACCCACAATGTTACCCACACTGGAGAACGGAAGTATTCATGTGACCAATGCGGCAAGGCCTTCACGCAGAGATCCACTCTGGTTGTTCACAAGCGATATCACACGGGCGAACGACCGTACGTTTGTCTTCAGTGCAATAAAGGTTTCATCACACGAACTGTCCTTAATACTCATATGAAGTCTTGTCATTGAGATTGATTTATCTTCACAGGATTTATCGAGTCAATGCGAAGGAGCCTACATTTATCGGTATTTTAACAATTGATGTTATTACAGACAAAAAATTTTAGCGTGATTGACATTCTCTCTCTTTCCCATACACATATACACACGCATGCACGGGCATCAATAGAATATATAGTATAAAAGAAAAAAATTCTTAAAAATGGTTCTAAAACCACTCATCCAAACTAGAGAACCTCTTTAAATAATTCTTTGCGTTATTTATCTCGATAAAGAAGATCTACTAGATGGTAAATATTTTACACTATTAAAGTTCCGAAAATATTATAAGTAAGGACATTAAAAATTAAACTTTTATCTCAGGATGATAGATGTACATATTTTGTAATTTTAATGATGAAGAAACCGTCCATGATACTAATAATGAAAAAGATAATATCCTTTTTTTATATGTATAATGTAATATATCTAAAAGTGTGTGATATAATAATGCATATCTACTAAATAAAGCAAAAAATAGACACATTTAAAACATCTAAATAGAAATGTTTTTTTATATTAGTTTACTAGATTTGACGAAAAAAGATAAAAAATACTTAAAAGCATTTGAATATTAGTGAAATGCATTTTGCAATACAATTTAAAAGTATTTTTTAAATACATTTTTACATGTTTTTTATAAAAAATATTCTTGATTGTGATATATGTATTATTTATTATACACGAATATTAGCATTTGTTGTGTAAAGTATAATATAATCAGATTTTCATAATTAATAATGCAATTTTGATTTATTATATATTTTTTCTATACAAATAATTACTGCTATTTTACGTAACCGTTATTTATTTTTATCTTTGTGAATAAAGTGAGAACATGTAGAAAAAAAATGCAATTTAATGATTTTATATAAATTTTATATAAATTAATTATTATATATATTAAATAAATAATAATTTTTATAATAACTTACTCGTATATGTATTATTATGTCAAAACATACATATATATATACAGGGTGTCTAAAAAAAAACAGATCGAAACACAATGGGGACGTAGATTGGATCAAGGGGAACAAAACAGTTTTGTACCATTTTGCAGTTGACGCAATATTTAACGAGATATTAACGTTTAACCCCTTGATCCAATCTACGTCCTCATTGTGTTTCGATCCGTTTTTTTAGACACCCTGTATATATATATGTATTAATCATTTAAATTAAAATAAGTTGTTAATCAGTATTAATATTTATATATTTTTATATATTACACACTGCTTGTTGCTCTGTTACAATACAATTGTATATTATTTCATTTCTAATAATTTTATTATTTTATCATCACGTTATTTAACAAAAAAGAAAACATGAAGTCACAAAACATCAAAATAGGTACAGAATTTTTTTTCAAATCACCCAAAGTTATTAACAGCAAGATAAATCATCAATAGAAGAATAAGATCGAAGTGATATCTTCAATCCGAAAATCGACTCCTTGTTCGTGCATTTTGCGATCGTATCGATAATTAATATCGTTTAATATAGCCCGATTTTGTATATTGACATTCCGAGGTTTTACATGTATCGTCCTGAAATCTGCGATCATATTTATATAATCATGTTTATTGACGCCGTAAAAAATATTCCTACTTACGGGTTTTACGTTCGGCTTGGAGTTGACATATCTCGCGTAAAGTCTCGAAGCTCCTTATAATTCCATCATATTGCAATCTCATCAAACGTTTGCAACGTATCAGCATGGACACTAACAAATCATCGAGTGATTCACGATTGTTCCTAAGCTGCAGCATAACTTCAACTGCAAGAGAAGATATTTTTTCCTCATCCTATTCTGATAACGACACAGGTACAGAATTTTTATTTATGGAAAAAAATTCAATTTATAATTTACAGAATTTATATAACAAATACGACAGTACTAATAAATAATTTACTTTATATCATTAATTAAGTTCTTCAAATTGATTAGCAAGTATAGCTAGTAAAATACCTAAGGTATTCGTGTATTGAGTAATTATCAGACCAATTGTGTTTCTGAAGTTACGGGATCTGCTTTGATCCCATACATGTCCACTGAACATATGAAACTTAGCTAGAGGGACACTAGGCAGTAGCAAGTAGTACATATCCTCGTAATGCGAGATGTTCACTGAAAATCAGACTTGAAAAGCTGAATGATGCAATAATTCTGAGTGAATCCGTAAATAATAGATACATGAATGAAAATTAAATTTATTTTTAAACACAAATAAATGGAAAACGTATTCGGATAAGGCGGATCTTTGTGCCTAATAATATTTTTTGTGAATTTATTAACAATTTCCAATTTAAGCATCTAAATCAAATAATAATCAATCAAATACAAATAAACAATGTTATAAATCTATTCGTATTAAATTAAATTTCTGCATTTTTAGAAAACTTATAATAAAAAATAAAATAAAATTATGATCATCTAACAATTCTGGAAGTGAAAAAAAAACAGATACATCATAGAATATATATAGCAACAATATTATACCTATAGTATAGGACACTGTCAAGTCAGGGCAAGCTAACACCAAGTTGCGCCAAGCAGCGTCCGCTACCATGTGTTGCCTAGAATCCGAATCTCTCACAGATATATACAGATATTTCAGCGTTTTTGATGCTCCGCTTGCAAGAGCATCAAGAGCATGATTCGATAAAGCCGGATAGTCCAATTTCAACAGAGTTAGCGCATGAAAACGACCTAGTAAGCGTAAGTACCTATAAAAATAATTCAAACACCTTGTGTCAATCACGATTTATATAAAATTGTTACGCGAATAAATCCTCAAATTATGAAAATGCTCTTAAAATTTTCATTGAACACAGTTAATTTAATTCTCATTTATATATTCATGTATATATAAAATATTTTCTAATATTTTTACGTGCTTTGGATTGTCATGAGGAGCTTGCCACTCTCTGAAAGTACCGCGGAGATCCAGGGAGACTAGATGTTCTCCAGATCCTTTGGCAACTGTTCCAAGCAGTCGCAAGACGTCAGTCACACCAAAGTCGGCATTTAAGAAGCTCAGGATTTCCAGGCTGCGTTGACTGCTGTATAAAATAAAGGGGATCTTGGGATAAGCTCTTACATTTTATCAATTAAGGTCAATACAAAAACAATTTGATTACCGCAGAAAATTCGCGAGGGCAGAGAGTAGTATTCCTCTATTACCCCATTTGTAACCGAACATCCAGTTCGTTAATGTCAATTGCCGCAGCTGTATGTCTTTGGCACGAACGATCGCGAGAAAATCGGCGCCTGCCTCAGCCTGAATGTTGCGTCTGATCCTAATTTGTCTCGGCGAGATGTACGGTTGTGAAAAAGCAAGCTCCAGGCTGCGCATATGCTGTCCATATTTTGCCTGTCAATAACATTAGTTGATTTATATTATCATTAAGGAGTTTTTGCAATAGCGTTTATCCAGATACAGTGAACACTAAGGTCGGGTTATCTTCTTCTTAACAACTAATTAAGAAAAGGATAGCGTGACTTTAGCGTTCACCGTATCTGGATTCACGTTATTGCAAAAACTCCCTAATATTAGCCACATTGAATGTAACATGTCATACAAACGTAATGACAATATAATATAGCAAATTTTCAAGATTGCCTTAAAATAATTAAAGCGATTGAATCAGAGGTCCATGAAGATTTTTCAATAAAATTTCGAGAAAATTTAAATTTGCAGAAATATAATACAATAGTGAGTTTCTAATTCTTATTATTGCAATATCTTTATTTTTTATCTCTTTTTTGCCTACTTTCCAAAGTAGATCGGCTTTTTCTCGAATTATACTTTCTTCTTCAAATTCACGATCTTGGTATCATAACTCAAATTTTAAAATTCTATATTTAATTAAATTCGCGCCGAAAATAATTTCATCGACTGCGGAAAATTCTCTTACGGCCAGCTCTCCTGCTAGGGGGAAATCGCCGCGTAAATCGCGATCGATGAGAACTGTGACGGATCGCCAGAGCACAGGTGAAGACAACGTGCGATTCCATGATCGACAGACTTGGCTGACGCTGGCGCGATCAGTGCGATCAAGATAGTCGAATATCTGTGTCAATATCAGCTCAGGTAGTTGATTCCACATCTCCTGGCTTCAATTTGGCTCGTCCTCATCTCTTCTAAGCGATCGTTGACCTAAATTATTGTTCTTTTTTGGTCGTTTTATTCTCTTGATTCCATTGAATTTCATCGATTGGCTACTGTCAAAAACTATCGATCATGAAGGATTGGATTGAAGTGCATCCCGAAAGGAATTATACATGAGGTGAATAAATAGACGGATGTATTCTTACATGGGCAAATTTTAAATGGTCCAATAATATATTTGGAACTCTGACGAGGATATGGTCCTTTGGTTCCATAAGTCCGGACAATAGAGTTTTAAGCCTTAAACTATAAGAAATGAGCGAATCATAGTCGATTATTCTCCTCGAATTCGACTGTAATTAGTCAATTTCTCACGACTTAAAACTTAAGACACCTATTGTAGATCCGGGATAAAGGCCATCACACGTACAAAAATTTTAGTGGGAATCGTAAGTCTCAAACAAATCAACCAATCACAATCAAAATTGAGATCTCGAATTTTTAAACACTCGACTGTGATTGGCCGATTTGCTTAAGGCCTTATGATTACGACTAAAATTTTTGTACGTGTGATGGCCTTAAGTCTGGATCTACAATAGGTGTTTTAAGCCTTAAGTCGTAAGAAATTGACCAATTACAGTCGAATCCGAGGGGAATAATCGACTGTGATTCGCCCATTTCTTATGGCTTAAGGCTTAAAACCCTATTGTAGATCCGTGGTTATGCGCATGATTAGATGTATCATTTTATTTTTGTTTAACATTCAGTGAATAACAAAGGCTGCGTTCAGCAGACTCAACAGTTTTGCAACCGTTTTATGATTGTCTGCTGAGATAGGACCATTCTTCTAGATCTAAAAGTATGATCCAATCAGCGCGAAGGAAACTTCCAACAGTTGTAAAACAAACGTTCTGCTGAACGCAGCCAATGATAACATGATACATCATGCGTTTTATAGAATACATGATGTATCAGAATAATAACTGCCAAATTTATTGTAAAAACATATGTATAGATATGATATATAAATGAAATAAATATAGTGATATAAATTATATATATAGGGATCCATACAGTATGGATATTTCATAATATTATCGATGTTTTTGAGTTGAGATATCGATATTTTGAATCGATATTTCAGCTAGACTTTGATATTTTGAAATATCAATGCTGAGTTTACATTTATAGATCGATATTCGATACAGGTGAAACTTCGGTCGCAAATTTCAAATCGCAAATTGTGCACGGCTAGCTAATTTGCTATTATTCCATAATCATTAATTTTGTATATCTATTATCAGTATTATCTATTATAAAAAAACATCTATTATATATATATATACACACAAATCTATTATACAAATATTTATTATACAAAATGTAACTTTTTACTTTAGTTCTGAGAAATTTTTAATTATAAATGTGAAATTAATTTTCAGTCGTAACAACTTTACAGACTTAGGGCGGAATCAGACTACGCATTGAAGATTGAGATCGAAGATTGAAGATTGAAATTTGACCAATGAGGACAAAGGAATTTTAGTTCCTATTGTTTTTATTGATCAAATTTCAATCTTCAATCTCAATCTTCAATGCGTAGTCTGATTCAGGCCATTCTACAATAAGCCATTAGTCACAAATCAGAAGTTAGAAGCTGGAAATTGACGACTGTCAATTTCCAGCTTCTAACTTCTGATTTATGACTAATGGCTTATTGTAGAATGCGTGTTATATACGTCTTAAGGTTGGCAACAATTTCCGAGCGATCACCGGTGGCACCGCCGCACCGGTCGGTCAAAAAAGAAACCCATGCTTGTGTTTTTCTCACTGTGGTCGATTTGCCGCATTACAACGTATAGTTTTGTAGAACTCATTTTTAAACGCAAATCTGTTTATTTCTTGTCATAAAAAAATTAAAAGGAGAAGAAATAAAGAAGTTTATAACGTCTTGTTTTGTATAATGTATTTTTGTGCATTATTATTATTACTTATCGAAGAGGTTGCTATTACATGACGTATTTTAAATTTGACAAAATCTGACATTTTAATAACAGCAGTAAAAGATAAATTGTTACGGGAGATTAAAGCACGAAGAATGCATTCTCTAAAAAAATTGTCCGTTTCATTTGGTCGTATATTAAGAAATAACATACGACGCACCCTAACCTCTCAACCTGCTGCGAATGCGGATATTGACAAAGACAAAGGTATGTATTTGAAATATGAAAAATGTTGCAAGCAGTTATCATTGGTAACACGTGTTTTATTTTAGAGAAAACGATATTGGTGAAACAGATGGATAAAATCACTACAATTGGTATTAACTGTCCCGAAAAGAGGAATTGCCTCGACGTAGCAACCGCGCATCTGCTATCAGAAACGTTAGATGAATTTGAAAGTAATGAAGAGTCATTAGTAGGAGTGTTATATGGAGTAGGAGGCAATTTCTGCGCTGGTTATGATCTCAAAGAAATCGCGAATTATGATGGTGAAAACGAGGAAAGTATACCACATTTTGGACTACTGGTATATTTGCATTATACATGAAGCTATGAATTTGTTAAGGATATTTGTTAAGAATATTAAAAGTTTTTGGTTCTTTATAGGCAAATAGAACTGAATTATCCAAGAAGCCATTGGTAGCAGCTTTGAGTGGATATGCTGTTGGAATAGGATTCGAGCTTGCTTTAATGTGCGACTTGAGAGTTATAGAGGAGACAGCGATGGTAGGCTTCTTAAATCGACGTTTTGGCATTCCAATTTCATGTGGAGGCACTGTCCGTTTGCCTGCCATGATTGGATATTCTAGAGCTATGGATCTGATATTAACAGGGAGACTAGCTACTGCACAGGAAATATTCAATTGGGGAATTGCACATAAACATACAAGTTGTGGTACAGGTATGCTTCTTTTATGGATTTATTTTAATTTTTATAAAAAAAACATGTTGCATAGAATCCAATCCTTGGTTTATAGAATAAATTATAATTATTGAGATAATATTGTGCAGTATTTTCACTTGTATACAGTAGAACTCCATTTATCTGAATATGTCGAAGGACAAGACAGTTCTGATAACGGTTCAGATAATAGAAATTCACTAAAGCTGGTATTCATAGTTGATTCTTATATTTAAAAATCTTAAAATGTCAAACTAATCACAGAACCATATTGCATTTTAAGATATTACCTAAGATTGAAATAAGAATGGACAATGAATACCGGTCTAATTTTCCTCTCTATTTATTAGTTCCAATAATAGGAGCTGATGTTCAGAAAACTGAAGTTGAACACATGAAGTTTCTATTATCTAAATGGTGCTGTAATTTGGATAATAGGAGTTCCACTATGAGTTCAGATACTGATGAGTTCAGAACTTAGCATGAACTTGTTTATATAAGTGGAATATAGATAAACGGAATTTTATTGCATTTTTTTTTTTTTATTGATATTATTTCAAGCCATTTGATTATATAAAATCATTGATGATATGTGTCTATCTTCAAGTATATCTTTTCTAGCTTTGGGTACAGCAATGAACTTGGCGAATTCTCTTGTAAAATTTCCGCAGAAAAGTTTATTAGCAGATCGTGCTTCAGCATATTTTAGCACGTTTTCACCAAAACAAATAGAAGAGTCATTGCAGTTCGAGAAAGACAATTCTTCTCATTTGATACTGGAGGAAGGTGTCCCAGGCGCCAAGAAATTTGTCGATCATGGAATTGGAAGGCATGGGAAGTTTTATGATATCACGACGGAAGACAAGAGCATTCGAGAATTAGATGAAAATTTATTATAAGATCAAAATTAAATACTAATCGGGCTCTCGAAATTAAAAAACAATAATATAATGTACGGATAATGAGAGCGTTACACAGCGCGGTAATTGGTGCGCAATTTATACAATAGTCATAATATTCACGTAATATATATATTAAAAATATATACATTAAAAATGTACAGTGACTGTTAATACCAGCTTATTTGGATGTTTCGGTTTCTTTCAAACCATCTTCAGCAAATTCATTATCGTAAATGTATTGACAATAGTTGGAAGATGTTGGAATCACATAGAACATAATTCCAACATATCGACAGTCACTGTACATTTTTAATATATGTTGTATGAATATTATTAGACTATTGTATAAATTGTGCACCAATTACCGCGCTGTGTAACGCTCTCATTGTCCGTACATTATATTGTTATTTATTATAAGAATTTCTGGCACATATATGTATATATAATGATGTATATAATGTATTTTTAGTATAGTTCTCTAAATATGCGTAATAAATTTTTCAATTTTCATAATATATTTTCATTGGTGTGTGACAAATTGATTGTGTATATATGAAAGGCTGAAGATGGTAGTAGTACTGTACCATTATTTATCCGTTTTAAGTAACTTTGTTTAAATCTCGACTTGAAGTCTCCACTTGAATTAGTGGTCTATTAAAGCAAATATGTTGAAAAAACCTTTTGTTTCTTGAAATCATAATTAAGTCAAACCATTATGACTTTTACTCCTTTATCTACATTATAAACATATTTGATACATGAACATGAGTTGCACACATCTATCTATTTTTTTTCATAGATTAACTCTATCTAAATACATGCACTTTATAATACAACTGTGATTTTTTATAAAGTAACGTTCTTTATTGGTAACGATTTATTGTGCATTATTATACTTTTTGAGTACAGATTTAACGGAAACTGTTCGCGATGGTTTTTGGATTTTTGAAAGAATATCGCAACATCTCTTGGCTGCCTTTCCGGTTAAAAGCGGCGTATGGTTTATCATTTGTCCATTTTCATCCCCTGAAAAATGTCTTTTGTAATTCCAATAAAAAAATAGAGTTATAATATTATTATTTATTACGTTCGAAAGTAACGATAAAATATGTTAAATCTGGTTGAAGAATATCTGTTCCACGTGTACAAGGTTCATAAAAAGATGTACTCTTCGGATGACAACTTATTTCATCGCACAAATCGAACTCGCCTGGAAAAAAATTGTTTTGTACGAGATATTGATTTTTATATTCATTTTAATAATTAAAAGTAATATTAAAACTTTATAATTTATCAAAATCGAAATCGTATGATATATTGGTAAAATTATTGTTATAGCGAAGTTAATTATTTCATATCGTTTAAAAATTTTTATTTTATTTTCATTTACCATTCACACGTGCAACTTTTCTTATATAATTTAGTAACATCCTAATTGGACAATTTATATTCACCAGTACCTCTCTGTCTACAGCTGTGACTTCTGGATGTCCAGCGTCATCGCCATTTAATAAATATTCTGAAATTATAATTATAATTATATTATGGCCTATTTAAGAAGATAATGATTTCATACCAACGTATTTAACCTTTATGATAGTGGTCATGTCAAATGTCTGTCAACATCATAAAATGCAATAAGATAAATTGCATATTCTTTTTTCAATGCATTGTTATGAATGCGTAGCTATACAAGGTTTCAAAATTCGCGACTTAGCAAGTTTTCGAAAATTTAGTAAAAAAATTATTTGTAAATTTATATATTAAGCAATAATTTCTCAGATATAAGAATTTAAATATGGCCAATTACAGATTATGTTTAGATGGTCATCTGTGAGTATTAGTAAACGTGCTGAAGTGAATACCCAGCGCTTATTAACTTGCGAATCATGGGTAGGTGACTATCTAAAAATCTAAACGTAGTCTGTAATTGGCCACATTTAAACTTAAGTCAAATGTTACTACTTAAAATACAAATTTATAAATAACTTTCTTATTTAATTTTTCGAGAACTTTCTTGCTATAGTATTATGAGTCGTAAATTTTAGAATACCTTCCCAGGAAAAAAATGTTATATATATAATTATATAAAATTATATA